>NC_079902.1:22644681-22787983 GCF_024868665.1 Triplophysa rosa
GTCTCTGTCTCTGTCTCTCTCTCTCTCTCTCTCTCTCTCTCTCTCTCTCTCTCTCTATTCAGCCTGTTCTGCAGTGTGTTCCTTCAGGACAGCTGGCTGTGTTTATATTTAGAGGTGTGAATCTCAAACACACTGCAGTTTCTTTGTACCCACACTTACATCTCTTGAGAGACTGCAGACTGGCCTCCGTTTAGTTACACAACTTCTCATTGCATATCCACTAGAACCATCAGACTATCTGTTATCTCAACACAGGTTAGAATGATTGCTTTCCCTTGTGATGACAGCTTTCTGTAGAGATTAGATGTTCTGCTTATAGTGTGACATTTCCTTCTGAGCATGTTACATAATGAAAAATGGATGTTTGACGGATCCCCATTAATAATTTATGTATTTCCTAAAAAATACATCAGTAGCCTATGGAAAAACATGATGTTTCTGCTGTTAAATGAGCGAATCATGAAAGGTCTAGACACATTCCATGCATGGGAAATTGTCATAAAAAATGTCATAGTGCAAAAACTGTAAGGGTCATAAAATTAAGCTGTGTTTCATGCAAAATAGTATTTATTGTCTATCATCATCTTTCTGTGCTATACCCCGTCCAGTCTGCACAACTGCCCTTCAGTTCATGTTAAGATTGTCAATTTGCGGCTCATTCTCAAAAGTTGAACTGATTTATCTTCAGACGATCTCTGCAGTAGTTTTAACAGTCTGTCAGTGTGATTCTATGATCTTCTCTCTGTCCACCCTGTTAGCCTTGCTAAAGATCATCATTACAAGCCGAGTGCTTTCAGATTGTGCCGTTAATCGTGTTTTTTGGGATTACTGGGTGTGCAAAGAGTGTCTTTGTGTGAGCGCTGTTTGTTTGAAAAGTAATTACTGGCTGATATGAGCGATTCTCATTAAATGTCAGTCATGTTTGTTCTCCGGTGTGATGAAGTTGAGCTCAGTTCAGCTGATTTGGTGCTGTGGTTCGGAAGGGGAAAGAGGAAGGTTTGTGATTGGCTGGTGCAAGGGTGCGAATGCTGTATCTAGGCAAGGTGAGTCCACTCAGAACAGACCCGAGAAAGAGAAAAAAATAAGGAAAAAGTGAGAGCTGCTGGTGAGACGAAAGCGAACTCAACTCATTATCAGCCTCTCCACACACACACACACACTCACTCACTCACTCACTCACAAAGGCCTGTGAGATTAATAAAAAACAGCTTCTTAGTTTCTTTGCTCTCTGTTACGCTTCTCTACATCTTTGCTGTCCATATTTGTTACTCACAGGCTAGTGTTTGCTACATGTCGGGTCAGTTTTAGGATCTGGCTCTCTGGATGGTCAGTGTTAAGGGCATCATTAATGCAATCCTGACGTGTCTTGAATATTTTCCTGTAGTTCCTGTTTGTTTGTTTGTTTGTTTGTTTGTTTGTTTGAGGGTTGATCGTGTTTGTGCTCTCATCTATAATCTCTTTAAAGTTTTCCTCAGCCACTGTTTCAGAATAATTAATCGTACGCTACACTTCGGTCTGTTTGTGGAAAACTGTAAAAGGCTGTTTTTTTTCAGGCTGTATACAAGTGTCTAGAAACTGTTTCAATGTACATGCCATTCTCTGTGTGACAGAGATGCCATAGAAGAACCAGTTTTTGGCTTTCAAAAGAACCATTTACTTAAGTTCTTATATTTTTTATAAAAAAAGTTTTTGTGAAACAGAAGGGTTCTTTTGACGTTAAAGATTAATGTGCTTTAATGCTTTAATGGCTGTGCATAAATATGGTTCTTTTCACAGGTATTATTTAAAATCTTACATTTTATATGACATATTTATTTCAAGTGCAAACCTCTGTTGAAATGGTTTTTGAGCTATAATATGTTGCTTTATATGTTGCGTGACGGGTGTGCGTGTGCGTGCGTGTGTGTGTGTATGTATGTGCTGTGAAGGGGAACAGCAGGCTCTGCTGATTACATAGAGAATTGGATTTCACATTGATGAATGTCTCCAGCAGGAGGTGGAGAGAGAAAACGGAGGTATTAGGAGCACAGATGACATGACTGCAGAATGTTCTGGTGTAAAGACACTGATAATGTGTGTGCACAAAAATGTCCGTATCATGTCATTCCTATAATATGTGAGATTTCTGCTGTTAAATCTTTTCCTCTCATTCAAATCGATCTCATCCCTCTCTGGTCTTCTGGGGTTTAATGACCTTGATTTGGCTCTGTGTTTGTCTGAATGATTGAGCTGTCCAAAGTTTTTGTACGCTGAAATGATGATTGATGTGTGTGAAACAGAGAGAGAGCAGTGCTTCACCTCATTCTAAACTCTTTTTTGCAGAACCACAGGCATGCAGCAATCATGACCGTGCGGCAGCCCTCCGGCATGATTATTTAATGACATGATATTGATCTTTCGAAATGTCTCAAGGGTTGACACCATCTTTTTCTTTTTTGCAGCCTAGAGTTCCCAATACAGACTGGAGATATTCTGCATCGCTCAGAGCAGGAATGCAAAGGTAAGACATAATTGAGTTCATCATCTTCAGTTTTGTGTGGAACTTCATTTTAAAGGACTCGTGTCATTGAAGATCGAATTTTCATTGATCTTGGATAAAGCATTTCATTTCACATACTGTAAGTTTTAGAATTCCTCAGTCAGATGTTAAACACAAACGATACGATCATGTGCATACATTAGCCAATACAATACAAGCTGAGCTCATTCTGGTCAGTCTGTCCTAACGAGCATTTCCTACATTCCAGTTATCCATCACTTATTGTGAATCGTCCAGCTACCAGTACAACAGCCACTGTACCAGTACAGCTGACCAGTGACGGTTGCTGTGACATTAAAAATATTTTTTTTTTACTTTTTAACTCTTTAGTAAAAAGATGGCTAAGAACATTTCAGACAACAGGCAGGGCGGGACATTCACATATGCCAGGCCTGCGTGTGTGCGTGTGTGTGTGTGTGTGTGTGTGTGTGTGTGTGTGTGTGTGTGTGTGTGTGCGTGTGTGTGTGCGTGTGTGTGCGTGTGTGTGCGTGTGTGTGTGTGTGTGTGTGAGAGAGAGAGATCTTCATTAGCGGTACACTGATTCCCTCATAATTACAGCAGAGTTTAATGAGAGCTAATGTAGCCGAGCAGATCAATCTCATGCATTAAATCAGACTGCTGTCTCACAATTTATGTGCTTGGAGAGACTTTAGAAAATGTAATTTCACAATAATGATGTGTTTGTCTTTGACTTACAGCAGATAGGTAAGGATTTTATTGGGAGCTTCTTTAAAGGCCAAGAGTTTTTAAAGCATTATTGGTCAAGCATCACTTTTACTTTGACAAACCTCTGACCTTAAGTATTAAACTTTAGCATAAAAATGTCCACCCACCGCATGAGGTTGAAGAAAACCAAGGGAAATATCCTGTAGAAACAAAGGTTTCGTTATGTTCAGAAGATGTAAAATCTGACACTGAATAGTCCGTGGTATTTCTCTCTGAAGGCAGATGAGGGTAATGCTGAAAATGTCACATCGTAGATGGGCAATATTTATATAAGAAAAGAGAGTTCTGGGAGGTAATTTGAGCTTTCGGCTGTAAAGCAGAGAAATGATGAGTGAAGAGCGAGATTGAGGACAATGATACGCAGGCAGAAGGTCAGAGCAAGGAAGTTCAGAGGGAGAGAGAGAGAGAGAGAGAGAGAGAGAGAGAGAGAGGTTCGAACATTAGATGAGGATCATGTATTTTCTCTAGTGTTTCTCATTAATAATTTATCTCTCTTACTGACTGCTAGCTTCACAGCTCTTTAAAATGGCTTCCACACACACACACACACACACACACACACAGAGAGAAAGAGAGAGAGAGAGAGAGAGAGAGAGGGAGCATGTATTAGCAGCCTGACCTTGGATGGCAGACATTTATCATAGGGAGGGAGAGAAAGAAGCTACTAAAATGGTGGTTTACTACCCCACCTCCCTTCTGTTCAGTCTCCTGATATCAATGAGATTCTCTTTGAAAATGTACATAATAGCTTTCATGAATAGCGTAACAAGCTTTGCTAGCATAATTTGACTTGTGGCTATTAGGCCATGTGTTTTTTGTGGTCAGAATAGAATTAATATTCAGAATAGAATTTATTAATTTACATGTGACCGAATGAACGGTGATCCTGTCCTGTTTTGAAAGGGTAATGCACAGACGGTAAGACTTGAGTCCAATAGAAAAGAAAAAAACTGAGATTTGAGATAGAGAATAGATGGAAACTATTGCTTAAGTCATTTGTTTTCCAGATTTTTCTCAGAAAAAAAACAGTAATCGTACTTGTTTATCCTTCAGAGTTTCACAAGACATTTCAGCCATGTTTGAAAGCTTGCTCAGATTTGCCAAGATCCCAAAACCTGCAGACAGTCCGAGATCTTAGTATGAACTCAAATATTTCCACATTATTGCAAAACCCATTGTTCTGAGCTGTGATATTCACATTATTTCAGCCAAATGTTATTGAAAAATAAGCCTTGTTTGTTTTGGATTGTATTACTCTGAAGGGAATTATATACAGTAGCCTCTGTAGGTTTAACAAACAAACAAATAAACTGTAATATTGATTTGATTGACCATCTTTTTGATGTCAGGACAAAGAGTAAGACTATCTATGATAACAGAGTGGAAACTATTGACAGTCTAACATATAATTCACAACGTGAGTTTTGTTTGAATGTTTTGCTTATCCTTCCTCAACAGTAGCTACAGAGAGAACAGGACAGAGATTACTCAAATAGGGTTTTATGATGTGGACAAACAAGATTTGTATGTTTTTGAAGTCATCATGGTGTTTGCCACCCATTTTGCTTTTGTGATGCAAACGGTATAAGAAAATGTGGGATGTGGCTGTAAGAGAAAAAAAAGAGAGAATGCACATGCATGACTTGATTAGAGGGAAAGGAAAGCAATTAAAGTAAGAAGTTTTTGTAAAATCAGACAAAAAGAAAAATACATTTTGATGGACAATTACAAAGACAACCATGCTGTCATTATAGCGTGTGTGCATGTGCGTGCGTGTGTGCGTGCGTGTGTGTGTGAGAGAGAGATTTCTCTTGGCTCTGAAGTGTTGAGAGCACAGGAATGAAACATTTAATCTCAGAGGTGGTGTGACTGTGCAGGACAGAGAAATTTAATCCGTAATCTCCAATCCAGCCTTCTGGATTCCAATTCTAGCCGACAGACCACATTTACCCCAGCTCAATCGTTCACCCCAGCTTAACCACACACACATTTACCAAATAAATCTCACTTCAAGGCATCATCTGCCTGTACTGTTAGGTCCAAAACGTTGACACAACTAGTAAAAATGCTTGTATTTCACATTATTAATTGAAACCGTTTTTTCTTTAAAAATTCTACTTTAAAGATAATGAATTTCTTATTTTGGTGGTGTGTCCCTGTTTGGTGTGTTTCAGTGTGTGTACACCTTGAGAAAAGTGTGCGTTGAATTGGTTACATTTATATAAAAGTTTGTTTACTGATAAAAAGATTGCTCTTTCAGTTTAAAAATATACTCTTCTCTTGTTTGTTTGTGTGTTTAGTTCAGTCCACATGGAGGAGTCGTCCGTGATGCAGGGAGCACAAGGAGTTTTGGTTCAGAACTGGCCCACGGTCTCCAGTGCTGCCGGTAAGACTAGAGTCCAATAGAAAACAAACTGAGATTTGAGATTGCTTAAGTCTTTAAGTTTTTCAGATTTTTCTCAGAAGAAAAGAAAACACTTGTTTATACTTGTTTATCCTTCAGAGTTTCGCAAGACATTTCATTCATGTTTGAAAGCTTGCTTAGATTTGCCAAGATTCCAAAGCCTGCAGACAGTCAGAGATATTGGCCTGAACTCAAAAATGTCCTCATTATTGCAACACCCAATGTTCACATTCTATGATATTCACACTCTTTTATATCCCTGTAATTATGCTATATTGTCAACAATTGTCCAATTCATGACTATTTTTAAATTTCTCATAAGGAATTGTAGGAGACAGATGTGAGACATCCTACGGGTGATTTACAAAAATTTTTAATTTCATTCATAAAACTGTAAGGAGTATAGTTTTGACAGTGAATTGGACGAAGAATAACTGGGTGTTCTGGCATGGATGTGATGCTGTCTCACACTCACACTGGTATTTTCCCTCAGGACCATCACTCTATAACATTCTCACCCTATCTCAGTCTGGACTCTTTTTTTCTGTCCTGTCTCACACTCTCTTCAACATTCTTTTGCTTGCTTGATTCGTTTCCCTGCCGTCTCTTCTGCTTTGGCCTCTTTTGCTGATCTACTGCAGTTATGCAGGGATGGATGAAAATGACCTACATGAGGCTTCTTTAGGAACCTAGCTGAGCACTTCAGAGAGGAACTCTGTATAGCACACAGAAATCATCGCAGTATATTAATGATACCAGGATCTTCGCGTTTCTGCCACATAGAAGTATGCAAATATGAACTGATGACATCACAACACTGCCAACCCACTCTAGAAATCCATTGTGTAGGGGAAGAAAAATCATGCCCATGTAATCCAACCCTTGATTGTTTACTTTAAAGTAGATTTTGTTTTTCATTAAAGTGGAAAGTGGAAGGTGTTTTTTACTGCATAGATCCAAAAACATGACAAGGTGTCAAAGGTATCCATACAATTCCAATTTCCAATTCTTTATATACAACTTTGTGTAAGGAACAGGCTAAAATATAAGTCTATATTCACTTAAACTGTCCCCTTCTCCAGCAATATCAAAACGTGTATATGGATGTAGATTTGAGGTCTAAAGGCTCAAATTTTGTTCTGTACCTCAAAGAAAGCCACCATTTGGCCACAAATGGACCTGGAACATATAGCTTAGCCTGTAAATCACCCTCTACTTTTAAATCTACATAAACTACATCACCTTGAAGACTAAGTTTTTTTTGGCTCCTTAGACGAAATACAAAACGCTATCATTTGAAAACTGCTTTGGATTCAAACTAAATGAATAAATGTAAATTAGTAAAAAAGTGACAGTCAGATATTCTGACTGATGGCCAGTTTGACAAGAAAACAACACAGGTTTATAGTGATAAGGTCAATTATTCCTTTGTTGTAATTACCATTATGAATATTTTTTAGCACAATCTAAGGAAATTAGTTTACAGTGTGGCGACAGTTAACTGTAAATTTTGATGTTGGTGTGACCTGACGCCAACTGACCATGGAATAGAAAGCGACTACGCCACCCTGGATACTCGCCAGGGACGAGAAAGTATTCTTATACCGTAAGCACACAAATTCACTTCAGGAAGCGGCAGGAGACGTGAGCATAGAAATATATATATACTTTTATTTAAAAGATTCTGACCCAACATCAATCACTGAAAATAAAGAAATATAAAGGATAAACAACAAAAAATAACTAAAATGAGAAAATGCCACAGTAAGCAGCCTGGGCCAACAAACCCTTTTAAACAAACCAAAACAAAAGGAACAGGAGCTGAGGCACGCCCGCAGGGACTAAGGACACAATAGGCCACACCACACCTCACACTGGTTACACACGCTCACGCACACACACCAACACACCACAGCACTCGTGGGAGAACACCAACACCCCAAACTCCGCCCCGCCTTCAGTACTCAGCTCCTGTAAGAAAATGGATAGGAATAGGTTTTGGCACAAGTTTCAAGGGTGCAGACACTCTGCAATTACTGTGCACTACAGTGCAAGATAGCGAGTAGGCGCTCTACTGCTCACAATAATGCACCTTCACACAATACAAAATAACAAGTATAAAGAAAACAATATAATAGAATCAAATTAGATTAAACATGCCACTACAGCAGCACCATCAGGGCTAGCCAATGTAACACGGGTGGTTAACTGCAGCAACTAAACAAAAAAAACCATGAAAACAGTAGTGCCAACAAAGCAATGTAAAATAAAAATAATAATAATAATAAAGTAGAAACAGCAAATACAACAAGCAAAACAAGTTAAACTATAAAGAAAAACAAATTAACAATAACATAAGGTGCAGCAACAGCGCCCCCGGATAACTCCCACGTAGCTCCAATGCGCAGGAATAATCACTGGTAGCGACACGAACAATCTGTCAGTAATGCAGTCAATAATTAGACAGGTTGGACAAGATTACGACATCCTAATGCAAGTTTAACAGCACCTACCATAAGGGTAGAATCTCCCCACCCCCAGATAAGCAACCCACAGATGAATGCACTGGCGGTCGCGGCTCGTTCAAACAATCTGTAGGCGGAGTTCATTAAGGAGGACAGGGACCGTAAGATATCATCAAAAAGTCTAAAATGCAACTAGCATTAGCGGCTCATTACAAATAGCTAACAGGGACGAGGCTTAACACACATACCGTACACCTCCGATCTCGTAACTTGGCCGATCGGGTAATCACACCAATGTGCGGAGGACAACTCGATCTGTTTTGTTGGGAGACTGTGTACGCAGCCAACCCCCCAAGACATCTGGAATATCAACAGACACCCAAGCTCGACTCCAGCTCACTCAAGCTTCCGCCTGTAAACAACAAAGCCTGTCTAATGTCACCACAAGCACAATCTTACATCACCACACCACACAGTCATTACACTCACCTGAAGAGGGGCAACGCCAACCAAATGTCAGCCACAAGGTTTCTCCTAACGTGCCGTTCTACACAGAGACGCTAACATTAGCTACCACATGCTACCAATGACATAGCCCGTAACACTACGTACCTGCCGGGCGACCGGATGTAACACCGAAGCAAAAAAAAGAAAAGGGCGGGGCCAGTGATATCAAACCCCTTAACCATAGGCTATATATATACACCCCCATATCGACTGATAGGACAGCTAATAATCCAATCCACCAATCGGCACAATGGAAGACTTATTAGCCCTACCACATTGGGTTATATGCGTTTAGCTCAGGTGGCCTAAGATGTGTGATGGAGGAGAGAGTGTCACGGATTTCCTCAGATCTGACCAGATCCAGCGTAAACCCAGTTTATCAGCTGAAAGAGGAAATGACACGGTGACAGAGGATGTGAAGGTTATCTGCTCAGAGCAAACCTCAGCCAAAGCGCAGAGATATGACTCGATTAACAGATGAATGTTTCTAAGGGACAGGCCAGACTATTTCAACACAAACACGCACGCACTGTGCCTTGCCGTGGAGACGGCTATTTATGTTGATTAATCCACAGTGTTAGATTCTATCTCCACAGTGCCCATTTACTCCCTCTCTTTTTCATGCACTACAAATAATTGACGGATCGCCTGTCTTTGTGTGAAGGACAGAGTCTGTGTTATTCATCAGAGATGTCCACACACACTCTGCTAACAGGATAAGCATATCACCACTGCGTCAACACAAACATCCAGGCAAAGAAATAAATGCGTTAAGGAAAGAATCAACTAGCACAGGCATAGAATAAAAAATGGAGTCATGTACAGTCTTTCGTGTGTAGTCATTCAATATTCATTCGGGCTATTGTAAAGTGTCGTGCTGTGCAAATAAATTACCAGTTGCACAAATGTGATGAATTGTCATATTTAATATTTGATGTGAATTTTCAAACAGGGCCAATAGTGACCTGCTTTAATTCATCTAAAATGCCAAAATGGTCCTACTTTTATAATTATTGTAAAGTTATTTTTTATGACTTCAATAACTAGGAGACTAAAGATTAACTTGTCACATTTGTGACACAAATTTTGTGAAGCGATCACCATCTGGATCGTGAACCTGTCAAACATACTGTCTGGCATCACTTCCTGGGTCAAAAGGTCATACGTTGGGACCTGTGTGCAATTAATACATATTTGATTTCCTAATTAGCACATTGTGAGGGTTATAGATGTCTATGTTGGGGCCAGACCCTCTTGGACGGAATGATGACGTGATATTTGGGGGTGTTCAATGTAATGAAGGTAATTTAGTTTCAAGGATGAAAAGATGAAAGAGACAGAGCGAGAGAGAAAGGGCAAAGCGTGCACAATTACTTGTGTGATGAAAAAGGCAATTTGTTCTAATTAAGTCTGTGTTGATATATGCAGCAGGAGAAACTCTGGAAATTAATTAAACAAGTCTCTGTAGATGCAGGTTCTCCCACTTTCTCTCTCTATCCCATTCCATATCTCTCTGTCTCCTTTTCATTCTTTCACTTTTACGTTTAAGCTGATCTGTGAGGTTGGAAATGGTGCCCAGATCTCTGAAATAATAGTTTAAGAATCAGAATCAGAAAGAGCTTTATTGCCAAGTATGTTTGCACATACAAGGAATTTGTTTTGGTGACAGGAGCATCCAGAACACAGAAACAGCAACAACAGTAAACAGAGACCATAACACAATAGAATACAGTACACAAAGATTTAAATAAGGGCCTATGGGTATAAAAAATTAAGAAATATTAGTTTAAATCAAAACCTTACATTTTGTGCCCCCATGTTGAACACAAAATCATAGATTAAAGATGATGTGGAGGCTGATTTTCGATATTATGAAAGCATAGAAATATGACACGCTCTCACGCTTCCAAAAGGACATTAATCTATGTAGCTACTATTTAAGTATTCATATGTAAGAATCTTACTGTGATGTGACGCCGGACATTATTGACATCAAAACGTGCAATAATGTATGAATGTTTAGAAAATATATAAAATTAGAGCTCAAAAGAGGTCAGGTCAGATAATGATGTCAGGACAGATGTTTTAGAAGAAATTATAAATGTTCGTGCTTTAACTCTGTGGTGAAGCAAAGTGATGCTGGGTTATTGTGGGTTGGTGGAGGGGTGTTTGTGTTGTGTTTAGCTGTGGCTCTGCATTTTCATGAGCTTCATTCTAGCACTGCTGTGAAAAACACTGGAGAAGCCAACGCCCCTCTCTCTCTCTCTGTCTCTCTCTGTATATATATATCTGTATCTGACAGATGGACGAAGCTTCTAGTGCCCAAATCAACAGAATTACTTTAATGCCATGGAGATCGCTCACATCTTCTGTATCTCTCTCCTCTTTTGCATCTGTATCTTGTTTTTGCCTCTCAATGTGGCAAAATGTTAGTCGCAGTGTTTGAGGGATAATCAGTGTCTCAGAGGCAGAAGGTAGGTAGACAGCAGCCTAAGGGAAAGAGGGTAAGAGTAAGTGACAATGAGAAGAAAAGGGTGACCGAAGGGAGTGAAAGAGAAAACCGAGAGATAGAGAGAGGGGAGGGGCTGTTACTGTCTCTGTTGCTAGGGGAGAGAAGCATTTGACCATCAGAGAGAGAGAGAGAGGGTTCTGTATTAGTTTCCATCAGTGTCTGTACCACAGCCTGATTTCACTGGAGCAGGCAGTTGCCACGGCAACCATTCATACCACGAACAGGGTGCTGAAAATGCAGAGGGAGAGTGAGAGAGAAAGGAGTGATGCAAAATGGCGAGAGAAAAACAGGAGAGGTGTGGCCTGACGAGAGTTTACAGAACAAAATGTAAAATGAATAGAACTGTGCGTTAAAGTGAATATGGGGGTGTTAGGTGAACTAGGGACAGATGCTTGAGAAAATGTGGGTAAATAGAAACAGTCTGTACTGCAGAGGTCTTTCTTCATCATTGAATGAGCATAAGACAGATCTGTAGAGAGGGATGGATGGATGAATAAAGGGATGAGTGTGACCTATCTGTCTGTTTAAAGATCACCTCTGCAGGTGGGCAGCCCACAGGCTCTCAGTTCAGCAGCAATGCCATATGGCGAACAGAAATGCTTACCCGCTTTCAACACACCAACACTTTTTCAACATGAACACATTTTCTGTAGCTAGTCATGAGTTATATTCCCAGGGCCAGGGGAACATATTGTTATACTGCACTGTTTGGTTTGAATGCACAAAAGGATGCTTTGATTTAAGTTATTACATGTGTACATACGTTTACTAGCATTCACAGCATTCAAGTTTACTTGCATCAGTAGCACAGACACTCTAATCCAACATAAAAACTTCAACAATGCAACACTCATCACTTTAATAACTGTTCAAATGATGTGTTTTAACACTAGACATTGAGTGTTTTCAAGAACATTTGTTGGAGTGATGTTGAGAGGGAATATGTACAGAATGTATTCTTCTGCGCAACATCTCTTCATCTCTAAGCCTCAAAAAAAAAATCCTTGCATGTCTCTAATGAAAACTTTTTGTACTCTTGACAGCATTATTCTCACAACAAGCACTATTCTCATTAGACAGCACGACACTGACACACACACACACACGCACACACACACACACACACGCACACACACACATGCACACACACTGCTGTATTGGCAAGCTCATCAAGAATCCTTTGTGTACCATCTGGCACATATTTTATCAGGATTACTAGAGCCTGACTAACCAAGGTGTGACACACACAACCACACACACACCAGATATACTCAACCAGAAATATTCATATGCACAGACAATCGGTTCCACATGCACATATATAAATAATATTGCACACATTCCTATTAGTCACACACACAATTCATGTACGTTGCATTACTTTTTCAGTCTACAAGCCTATTATCTACATGAATAGACAGTAAATAAACTACAGGTGTGATTTGTAATATAAATTAAATTCTGTAATTATTAGACTATAGACAGTATATGAAACATTTACTGCACTCTACGCAACAGGAGCATTAACACAAGTCTGCTGTTACACACATACACACACAAACTTTGAAAAGCACTGAGTGATGTGGTTCCATCTAAACAAGCCCATAATTCTTCGCCTCTGCAGTGCTGCTCAGAAATCTGCTTCTTCAGGAGTTTAGAGTCAAAGCTTTTAAACTGCCTTTCCATCATCGCATTATTTTCATCACCTAATCTTTGTTGAATCATCTTCCTCCTCTAATCTTCCTCAGATCTTCCTCACATCATCTTGCTCGCCTCATTTTATGTAAGACAGCACTGCACTGCCCAGAGCGACTGACAGAGAAGGAATGAGAGAAGTGTGGGAGGGGGTCGGAAGGCCTGTGTCGTTTCTTCGATAAGATAATTCGATTTTCTCCACATCATTTTTTTATGAGCTGAATGTTTCACTGGCCATACTGTTCATACCCTCATCAGTCAGCTTATTAAACCTGTGCCATGAGCTGTGAGAACGACATAGATCTTTGTCCAGATACCACATTACACGAATGGTCAAGACAAGAGAGAGATACTCAGAGGTGTGTGATTGTTACTCTAGGTGATAAATTATTTATTTTATTATTTTATTTATTCATTTATTTATTAGAATGATCTTACTTGGTCTATTAACACCATGCACTGTGCTGTGTTTTACCTTTCTGTGTTTGTCTGTTTTTCTTATTTGCTCCTGTAAAGCTGCTTTGGAACAATGCACATTGTGAAAAGCGCTATATAAATAAAATTGAATTGAATAAAAATAAGAGAATACTCTCTGTCTGCACACAGATATGAGTGTACTGACTTGTCTAAATAATCCGATTCAGTACAATAAATCAATACTCTCTGATTTTAAGTGTTATATGTTTTGTTATTGGCACAGTTCACCTAGCTATAAAGCTTCATATAAAGCTTCAGTACGATGTGCCATAAAAACCAGCAATGTATTGTTTATCACGGCTGTTCATTGGAAAACTACAATGTTATAAAAACAGATACTGTTGCTGTAACATCACTAAAAACGTTATGTGGTAGCAAAGCTCTTTTTGCTAGTCACACCCTAATGCCGACTCTGTTCTCATTCTGACAGGGAGTAGACAAATTGAAAGAAATTTAACGAAGGGAATGGAGAGACACTCGAGAGAAAACAAAAGAGTTTGTGTGTGTGTAATTGTTGTGTTACTGAGGGATTTGGAAGGGTAGTCAGTTCCCTGCGGTCTCATAATGAATGCTGCCTATTGAGTGTCTCCATTTTCTCCCTCTCCTCATTGCACACACACAACCCTGGATACACATCCTCTGACTCGCGGATATTTCAACCAGAATGTTTCTGAGGTTGTAATCCATCTTAATCTTCACCTTAACATGAGCGATAGACAAAAGGCGAGTGCGAACATGCACACAGATACACTGCCAGAGGTGAGGTGTGTATTAAACTAAGTGATGTTGTAGTGATCCAGCATCATTATAAATTAGATTACTATCTTAGACAGACAAGGAGAGAGAGAGGGATATACAGCACTGAACACAGTCTGATGTTTGAAGTTATGGCGTATGCAGCCAGCTTCAAGTCATTTATTTCTGCATTTTTAAAGAGGAATAGGTGCATAATTAGCCAGCCATTGGTTCAAATATTGAAAAGTCAATGTACTGTATAATACGTGGTTAAAGATAAACGAATACCCCACCCAAAAATTTAAATTCTGTCATCATTTACTCACCTTCAAGTTGTTCCAACCCTGTATAAATTTCTTTGTTCTGATAAACACAAAGTAAGATATTTGGAAGCAAATGTTAGCAATTGACATTTCTGGGGCATCCTTGACTACCATAGTTGGAAAAAGTATTGTATTTGTTTTTGTTCTGCTGAACACAAAAAAATATATTTAGAAAAATGTAGGAAAGCAAACAGTTCTAGGGCACTTTGACTACCATTTTATTTTTTCTACTATGGTACAGTATATGATGTCCCAGAAATGTCAGTTGCTAACATACTTCCAAATATATGTGTTTTTGCAGGAAAAGAAATGAAAGGAAATGAACAATAATTGAAGAGAGTTCCTAGATTTTATTGAAAGATTGTGAAGAATCATGTTTTGTTAATATAATATGCACAGCTAAATTTAGAAAAAACCTTAATATTGACATACATCTAAAAATAAAAGCTATTTAAAAATGAACATTCAGTTAAATGTTTATTCTATTTGAGTCTCCTGCTCAAAATGACTTGAATTCCAGACAATTCTCATGAAACAAAATAAAGCAATCGTATTTTTTATTTGGTTTATTTGCTGCAAGCTGTAAATGTATGAGCATTATAAAAGGCAGAAGTGTGTGTGAGGAGAGGGGTCACACACACACAAACACTTCCTCTCAAACATTGTTATTTTAAACATTTAAGAAAATTAAATGCTAAACTGAAGGAAACACATGTGACGTGTCATTCTTTTCATGCTGTAATTAGTTTGTGTTGAATTGGCCTGTTGGCTGGGTTGGATATTCCAGCACTGTGTAGCTTTTCTTTCTCTTGTGCGAAACACCCCTAGAGGAACCACAGTGAATCAGCAACATTTATCTCTAGCTGAGAGAGAACAGCAGTACTTCATGTCCAGAGAGGACTTGTTTATAGTCTCATCCTCAGACGATGCCCGTGAAGTCTGTGCAAAATCAAATTTATAGTACAAAGGTGCTGCTTAGAATTTGTAACACTGCAGGTGTTGAAACTTCATATTTATAGTTTTACGATTGTAACACCTGCTCTTTCTCTCTCTTTGTCTCTCTCAGATAATGAGGGTGGAGAGGTCTCCCCTCCCATAGGCACTGCAGTGGACAGTAACAGTTGGCATTTCCGGTACGGTCCTGGTCCAGGGGGTCCTCCTCCGCACCTGAAACCGGGCGAGGTCCCTCCTGAAGCCTTCATCATTCCCGGTTCTCCGGCGATTATCTCCATCCGACAAGGACAAGATGGCGACGACAAGAGCGACTTTATTTCCTTCGGAAAAAAGGATGAAAAGAAGAAGAAGAAAAAGAAGAAGGAAAAGAAGGACAAACGGGAGAAAGGGAAGGATGACGACGATTAGAGAGAGGGGAAGAAAATTCAACAGAGTTCTTAACATCAGTCTGGATGAGAACACAAACGTCTACTTAATAATCAGAAAATTGTGCTTACATTTTTTTTTAGCATGTTTCTATCCAAAAGCTTTTTGTTATTCTGTCACATTTAATCCAGTTCCAGGAAAACAGCTGTTCTCTTTCTCTTCAATGCAGTGATAAATTAATCTTGCAGCAGATCTCTTCAGACTGATGTTGATATTTCTGTGTTATTTTGGTTTTGTTTTCCGAGTGGAAGACAAAACCATATTTGAAATGTTTGTACGCTGTTCGTCGCTTCACATGGGTTGAAAACATAAAGTGGGAGATATTGAGTTAGTGGTTCTGGCATCCGAACACACGCTGGTGTAAATACGCAGGTGGAGCACTGCAGTATGTAAAACAGTGAAGACGCTTAATTATTGCTTTTGCTTGTTCACCTCTCCTGATCTGGAAAAACCTCCCTTGAAACCAGAGACATTTAAACACGTTCACTTCTCGAAAAAAATCTCACATTCCGGATAAGCAGCGTTTTTAAAAAGGAAAGACAAAGATGTTCACTGAGCCGAATGATGGAATGCACTTTTGTTTGTTGCTTTTGTTTTTTGTTTACCGAGGCAGAGTACAGTATATATGTGAGCAGTACCATATATACACATGCTCATACACATATACACTGTAAACACACACACATCTAGTAAACAGGGTCAATAATCAATGCATCCCTATAGGCTCCCACTATCTCTCCTGCTCTGAACTGTTTCTAACCAAGTGTTTGGTTTTGAGATCAATGGCATGTTATGTATGTTTTAATCATGACTGGTCTTTTTCAGCAGTGGGAGAGATTTACTCTTTATGGGAGCTGTTGAGAAATACGCTGTCTGAGGGCTTGATTATAAGCCCTGTTATGGCAGAGAATGTTTATGCATTATGAACAGTATTACTGTTGATTCACCAAACCTTAAACACCTCCCACCCTATAAACTATCCTATATTATCCTCTGTAGAAGTGGAATGAGGGTTATGCTGTGAGTTTTGAGCCACGCTGGCCCCGTGCCTGTAGTTCCCCCGTTGACCCTGACCCGTGCCCCCTTTCACCCTGACTTGTGCCTGTTCTCTCAGCTCATTACTGGACAGCGTCCGGTGTCATACTCTCAGATTCTCCTCCTTTCTGCTTGCTGTGCGGAGGACCAACACACCCCAAGAACAATGAACATATTAGTTAGAGGTTTTCAAATTGGGGCAAATAAGGGCAAGGGTTTTCTTGTGCGCCGTTTTTATAAGCTTTACGTGAACTTTATTGCTTCTGTACAGAACTTTTGTCTCTCTCGCTCTCTCTGCCGGGTAGGCTAGCTCTAGACATTGTGGTGTACTCATGTAGTATGGAGTAATGCAGACAATGCCTGTCACACCCACCCCCCCGGAGGAGTCAGAGGCCCCTCCCACAGCACTGGAACATGTAAATGACCAAGTGCGGTTGTCCAGTCAGCCTGAGCTCTGTCTCATGTCTGTGGTTCTTTAACGGAAAGGGGCGACTGACAGGACAGATCTGAGTGGCGTAGGCAAGGGGTGGAGCTTAGCGTAGAGAATTAAAAAGGGTGTTTGCAAATTTACTCAAATTCTCAGATTGTGGGGCTCCTCAATGAATAATCTATGCCATAGCGAACATTAGTGGGGTTGCTCATCACAAGACCTGACATGACATTGGTTATTCCCCCAATGACAAGGGTTTTGACCTCATTTAGTCTTTTTAAATTGCCTGAACTTAGCTACAATATTACACACAATACTATTAAGAAGAACAGACTGTTGTCTCCACCCCATGCCTTTAAACCTTGCTCCAGTCAGTTCCTTCACTTGCCTGTTTATCCTGTCGCATCAACCCTCCAAAAACACCCAACTGATGTCACGACTACAAGTGTGACCGCTGCATGACCATACAGAAGAAAACACTTACTATATAGAGATATATATGAATATAGATATAGATGGCTATGAGTTGACTATTTTTGTTTATTGTTTTGAATCATTCACACAAGAGATTTGTGTACGTCTCTGAGGCTTTGCATACCGACACCTTTGCACTGATAACAGTGACAGTTACTAAACCTTTAGTATTTGTAAATGCTCTATAGTGTCATGCCTTGAAGCTCTCGGTTTGATCCTACTCTTTTCATTTTTGTTATGAGAACAAAAAAGACAAAAAAAAACTTGTGTTTGGCTTTGACATACCGATCAAACTAGCACTGTATATTGTAGCTAAATTATTATGTATGAGCACTCTATCTCTTCTCTTTCACTTCTTTAACAAAAAACGGAGAAAATCCTGATGTAAATTACAGTATATGTTGTGTATGCTTGTATCTAGTGAGCCTTCATGCTGTCATTATTTCAAAGTGTCTGGTGGTGATCAGTAGGTGGCGCTGTGCTGTGCAACCGAATGGCACTCATCTGTTGTAAAACACTGTTCTTTTGTGTACACCTGCTCATCAGTATGTGATGGTGATTTAGTGATGTCCATTTCTCTCTTCTTTTCCCTTCTTCCTGATTTTATTTCATGACAATGGAAAAGTGGTAATGTGTTTTGTTTATAAATCACAAAATAAATAAACCTTTCTTTCTTAATAATGTGACATATTATTGTTTCTGTGTCTGTGCTTTGTTTTTTGCTATGAGTTGACTATTAAAATGATTCTGTTTATATGCTTGAATCCAGAGATCGATCTGACAATATGTCAGTGACAAGTGTGTGGAAACAATTTCCAAGCAAGACCTCTTGCCTTATATCATACATCTTTATTAGCATGTGTTATGCAGTCTGAAGACCCAGGGAATGTTCTTTAAAAGTTTTCTCAAAGTTATCAAAAATGTTCTTGCATAACATTTAAAAGAGCATTTGATCAACATGTCAAAATGTTATAGAATATGTATAAAACTTTGTTGTTAGTTTGTTAGTGAAACATTTGAAAATGTTTAGAAAAAAACTTTCTTAAATGTTAGCAGTTTTTTCTTTTTTGTTAGCTGGGGTTGTAACTGCCTTCAGCACCTATATGACAAAAAAACTTTGGTTTTATACCAACCTGATACCAACAGCCTGCGTGTGTGTGTAATGCGTGGGTGTGCGTGTGTGAGTGTGTGTGTGTGTGTGTTGTGTCTGTGTGTCTGTGTGCCTGCTGAGGATGGTTCAAGAGTTCAGCTTGTAATTCTGTCTATGGAGGAAAAAAAGATCAACGCCATCACTTCTGTGTTATCTTGGAGGCTGTTTCTATGGTTACTATAATGATGGGATGACTCTCCATGGCAACAGCTAAATTCAGAATTCAATGTCTAAGTAGACATAGGTGAACATCGGGGGAAAGATTATTTTGGGACAGATTGTGCCTCTCTTGACAGTGAGTCTCATAACTTTCTCATGACTCCCTAAATCTCATGAGGGATGTATTGCACATAAACAGTGCTTTATTATAGGTCATGATCAGTTAAAGACCTTGATTTAAATTTCCTTGTATTTACCATCACTACAACAAACATATAACACTGATAAACAAATAGAATAAGAGGAACATGGCTGCCAAAGGCACATTAAAGCAGCAGTAATTAATATAAATGATGAAACAGACCAAACTCGAACTTTGAAAACAAGATACTGGGACAAAGTATGCAAAAACTGATATACATAAGACTACATTAGAAAAAACAATCTAATTACTACACCACACAAATTATATGTTACAATTATACATGGACTGGCAAAACAAACCCTATACAGTATATTCAAAGAGTGTCATGTACTTCATGGTCTTCACTTAAATGATGCAGGAGAACGTTTTTATCCCTGTCCAGATTATCACCCGTTCAGCTGGTCACTGCGAGCAGAGATGAGGTGAGTGTTTTGTGTGTACTGCTCTTTCTGCCTGAATGACTCAGCACACAATTCCAGCTGTGACCAAGTGCTTGCAAAGAGGGAACATAGTTGGGGACTAAATGAAGTGACGCCATAAATCAGAAATGACTTCTGCATAAACTGCCATTCACAACAGGGAGGAGAATAAAACTGCAGGTTAGAACATTCACACTTAAGCACCGAGTTTACAACAGCAGAGAGATACTGCAGGAGAGAGGTGTGTGTCTGTGTGTGGGGTTTTTTGTAGTCATGCTAAAGAGTAAAATATAATAATAATAATAATTATGCCAGAAATGTCCAGGAACTTAAATCCAAATGAGTTGGTGGAAAAGTGGTGTAACAGCTCGCAGCAAAAAATAATAAAAATATGCAAATCTGGATCAATCTATGAACATAAAAAATGTAGGCCTACATGCACTATGGATATCCATATATAGTACAACCATTTTCATAAACTTGCAGGTTGTTGACATACAATAATAAATAAAAAATAATAATTAAATAAATAATTAAATAATTTAGTTACGCGTCATGTCTGACAACGCTTGGTGACGTCACACATTTTACTGCTATTAAACGAATTTAACATTTAAATTTCATGAACAAGGTCTGCCTTTTTGTCAATATTAATTTATATGATTCATGTTTTTATTCATAATAAATAAATACATAAAAAAATTACTTCGTTTCTAAGATCTCGTCATGTCTGACAACCAGCTGACAACGCTTGTTGGTGACGTCACACCTTTTATTGCTATTGTAAAACGAATTTAACATTTAAATTTCATGAACAAGGTCTGCCTTTTTGTCAATATTCATTTATATGATTCATGTTTTTATTCATAATAAATAAATTAATAAAAAAAACTTTTGTTTTTAAGAAGGCGTCATGTCAGACAACACTTGTTGGTGACGTCACATCTTTTACTGCAATTGTAAAACGAAATGAACATTTAAATTTCATGATCAAGGTCTTTTTGTCAATATTCGTTTATATGATTCATATTTTTATTCCTAATAAATAAATTAATTAACGAGTTCCGTTTACAATTTAAACTACATTTACACTTGATTTATGTTTCTTGTTTCTTGCAGAAGGTGGAATGTCCCCAAATCTGTTAAGTATTGGTTGCAGGTACATTTTTATCTACATTTCATTTTAGTCCAGAAACATTAAAGTGGCAGGAAACAGTCACTGGCAGGAAACGGTTCCCATCATGCATGGCGTTATGTAATGGCGCTTCGAACTGCAGAACTTTGAACTCCTAGTAGGCCTGTTAGTTTTAATCTAAAGTTTGACCGTTGATTTATGTGAGTGTGATGTGTGTTCGTCTGTTTTTTTGCGACTAAACAGCGCCACTGCCTGTAACAAATCACAGCCGGTAAGTCCAGCGCTGAAATCTGGTTACGTTATGTGGATAAGCAACATGTAGACTAGAGCACAAATTTGTATATGTGTATGTGTTTTACAGATATAAAAACATGTCAGCTGTTCATATATGCAATGTATTTATTTCATAAATGTACAAAACAATTGCAGCTTGCATGTGTGTAATGAATGTGTGATATATATTTTTTGCATTAATGATTTATGATTAAAGTAAAACAAAAATTGGGAATTGTAGAATAAGAGTAAACCCATCAATAGGCCTAACGTAGCCTATGGAAATTATGTTGTCATGTAGCCTATGTGTTTTATGTGCAGTCTGCTATGTTATGTATTAAGGAGCGGGTCCCCAAACAGGTCTTTACTGTATAGTCCCACACTAAAATAAACGTTGGAGCTGTCTTAACTGAAAACATCTTGTATACTGACATATCTTAAAATGTATTGGTGCCATTGTTTTGACACAAGATGCACACCATGTTAATTTAAGGCATGTTTGTAAAACTATATATGCCATAATTTAACTAAGGAAGTCCTGACTAATCTCTGTCTGGGAAACTGCCCCTTATAGTGTCCAATTGTCTCAGCATGTGAGAGAGTCATTGAGCTAGCTAACATTGCCCTGATTTATTTGTTTACCCATTTTCATACTTGCGCCATATGTATTGTTTGGCAGAGACTCAATGTGTTGTCTATGTGTTTAATTTTATGATAAAACCTTCCCAGACCTTTCCATTATGTCAGAAAGTTCAGCTATGTCTTGATTTTATTTTAATCACTGTGTCTGCCCATCCCTATAGTGAGACGCAAGGTTCACTGACCCTGTATAAGCTCTTTCTTAGGGTTTTCTGTCACTGTGCACAAATGGTCTGCAATTGTGTACTGTTCTTTTGGGACCATATGGCATTGCTTTGTACTTTGGGTTTAATTGCAATTTAATTGTGTTTAGTTAAATCTTTTGTTTCTTTATAATGGTATGAGTGGTGGTCAGAAGTTTTGAACTTTAGAAGTTTCACATTTGATTGCCTGTTTTGTATAAAATATTGTTATATATTATTGATTGTATATTTGCCTAATTTATCCTCGTGTACTTCTAGAATTTTGTTCCTCGAGTCCCCCAACACTGCACATTTAGGATGTTTCCTATATTGGACACGCTCAGTTCACATGAGAGTATTTCATTCAAAATGTGTAGTGTAGTGGTTGGGTGCTGTAGGGCAGGGTTGAGAAGCATATGGAAGAGCCTGCTAACTTTACCTTTTTATATTGTCATTCACTGCAGAGTTGAAGTTTATGGTGCATGGTATTTTAATATCTTGATGATCATGAGTGTGTTGCTTTCTAAGGCAAATTGACGCCTTGGAATAAGTTGTAACCGAATAAGATATGTGAATAACTCAGTTTTGACAAAAATGTCAGATGGAACCTTAGAAATCTAAGGCGACAAAATGTTTTGTTTTGTTTTGTGGAATGTGTCATAATGTGTTTTCTGCTATGTGGACCTTCTCTGTCATGATTTTGGTTGTATTTGTTTATTGATTTTATTAGAGTTAAGAGCACTTGTATCGTAGCTCCAGGTTCTGTTGTGGACACTGTTGTTGGGTTTATTTAACTGTTTTGGTCATTTTCTTATGTCTGCTTGCTTGTTTCTGGCTAGAAACTTGTAAATTTGCCATATGGTCAAAAGTTTAGCATACACTTTGCAGAATCTATATATGACAATTAAAGAAACCAAAGAGGAATTTTGAAAATTAAGGTTTGTTTTTCATTTAGTATTGCCCTGAACAAGTTTATTTACATAGCAGATATTTGAGTAGTTGACAACTATACCGTAAATGTGTCCTATGTGACATAGCAAAACGTTTGTAAAACAAACTGTTAAAAATACTATATTATTTAATATTATTAATATTTATTTTATAAAATAGCATAAGAGATATTTATCTTCATTGTTTGTTTTCCTTTCTAAATCCTTGCTGTCACACGACACATTTATTTGTCATCTACCCATGTACATGTAGTCCATAAACCCGTTAAATGTATAAAAGTAAGCAAGTTCAGAAGTGAATATTCATCAGATTTTTTATAATATCACCAGGACAGTCAATGACAGGATTTATGATTTATGATAGTTGTTTAAAGGTTTCTTGTTTGTTCCGAGTCATTAAACTGTCCACTGATCTTAAGAAAAATCCTCCAGGTCCTGCACAGTCTTTGCTTTTTCAGCATCTTCTGCATATTTGACCTCTGTCCAGCATTGTCCAACAACTATTACAAAACATACAGACATTCAGTTATGCTTAAAGCAACATGATATGGTAGATTAAAAATTCAGGTTAACCTTTTGACTGGACCATCTTAAGTTCTTGTTGTTTTCTTGAAAAAAAAAACTTTCATTTCATTTAGTAATTTCCTCAAGAAGCTACAAAAATATACATGTTAACAGGAGACAAAATAATAAGTATTGACATTTGACACCAATTATTTAAATGTACCATGTTGACTTGAGCACTGAATGTTTGTCTCTTTTGTAATAGTTGTGTATGAGACTCTCCATCCTCCTTAGTGTAAAAGGATTGAAATCATACAGTCACTGGTAAACAGGGATCAAATATAAAGAATATGCAGATAGATAGCGATAATAAGGATTTCCTCTGCCTTCAGGGTCTTGTAAACATAGTTTACATGTAAACATGTTGTGTTGTAAGAGAAAATGACCCACCCAACAGTGATGATTTCCCTGTAAAACTTTGAATACCGAATTCTATTTTAAGAAATTACGATTTGTGTATCAATAGATGTTGTATAACTCCCTCTATCTGTTTCTGATAATTAAAAATTATGTTAAACCTAAATGTATTGTGTATGTATATGTAATATTTATTCAGTTCAATTCAATTCAGTTTTATTTATATAGCGCTTTTCACAATCTTTCATTGTTTCAAAGCAGCTTTACAGGAATTTATGTTGTTTATGCATCTATGTTTCAATTTCTGTACTGCTGTGTAGATCGAATGCAGCTATCCTGTATTCCTCCAAAGATGTGGGATGAGGTGTTTGAGAGGAATATGCACTTCCAAACAGACTCACCGGGTGCCGCTGCTTCATCTCTCTTTCTCTCTCTCTCGCTCTCTCTCTCTCTCTCTCTCTGTCTCTCTCTCTCTGTCTCTCAGAGAGAGAGAGAGAGAGAGACGGATCGGATGATCCTCTCTCCTTACTGCACTCATTCGTTTTCCTGCATTTGGGCCAACATATAAAATATTACTTAATGGGAATTCCTTAGATCCAATTTTTCCCAATTCTCTGCCATGTCTTCTGTTCTGTCATCGACTTGAGGGCGGCAGCAACAGCCAATCACAACGGGAGTTCCAGAAAAGAGCAGGTCCAATTGCATTTGTTATCACAAAATCGCAGTGTTAGCGTAGCGAGTAGCACTTGCGCGTGTAATCAATACTGTGCGCGAGCGATCTGCATTGATTCGGGGGTTTGTTATTTTCTCTCGCAAGAGTTGATTTACGTGCACAATCTTGGTTTTCGTGTTCAAGTTAGAGATTTGCTATATCTACAGGTTCACATTTTACGCGCGAGCGTTTTCAATGTGCTCGCGCAGCTGTAATCTGATTGCGCGCTGTGTAACGCTCACGTAGTTTTGTCCAATTTCTAACGCCATATTTAGGTACGTTGATCTCACGTAAATGGTACTCGCATGTTTCTTTAAAGCATCGTTATCAATGTACACTCTTAAAAAAAGGTGCTTCACTATGTCCTAAAGAACATTTAACCTTCAAATAACTTTTTTGTTTCACAAAAGGTTCTCTGTGGCGAAAAAAGGTTCTTCCGATTATAAAAAGGCAAGAAAGACTTGGTTCTTTGAATAACATTTGACTGAATGTTTTTGTGGAACCAAAAATAGTTATTATATGGCATTGCTGCGAAGAACCTTTTAAGCACCTTTTAAGAGTATACTTATTTTTTTTAACTTTTTAACAACTTAAACAGTTGGTGCAGTTGGTAAAAATCTCCTCCGAATCTGCGCGTATCAGACTGTTAAAAAGAAATTGTTTGAAGTTCCTGCGCTGATAACTTGGTGTAGACCACCTATTTAAAAAGCATAATCGACCTACAGCAGTAAAGCAGCAGTCAAGAAAAGTTCTTAATAATCATATCGATTTTATATAATGTGACTCTACTTTTCCATTTTAATAAATGTTTTAAACAGCATAGATTAGAGTGTGCTAACGTCCAATGTTGCAAAAAGTGAGTTCATTGTGTCTCAGACCAACACTCAGACAGTCGCTGTCCGCTGTGCTGAAAGCTCCGCTGTAGGTTATAACAGGGCAAAATGAATTATTACACGAAACACTAATCATTTTAGAGCGCTACATAAATCATAAAACTGTAGATTAAAATTATGTAATTTGAGAATTCTCTCTCAAAATCTGTGGTGAATTGGTTAAATTTAGGGAATGCTGTTCGACAGATTTAAGTGAGCCTTTCTTGTTGTGTCTCGAGAAAAGCACTGAAAAGGACGTGGATGCAATTTTACAACAGAACACGAAGTGTCGCTCTTTATCAACAATGGATAAGTGTGTGTAGACACTCCTACGTTTTCCATTTTTTCAAGTGCATGCAGAGTCAGGTCATAGCGTTACGTTAATGTCCTTTTCGTGTAGGTGAGTGCTGCAAGACCAGAGTAAGATCGTGTTTAATTACTATCTCAAAAACAAAAGATTATTATTATTATTTCTAACAATAGAGTGCAATTTTTAGAAGCGAGTGATGGAGAGGCCTACTCATAGAATTAAAATGAAATGCTTTGTGTTCATGGCCGTCCTCAGTTTTCATCTTTGTCTCGGAGATCTCCGCTATTCCATCTCGGAGGAGAGGCGACGAGGATCTACACTCGGAAAAATTGCTCAAGATTTAGGAATGGACACGAAAACTCTGTCGTCTCGCAAACCTCGTGTGGATTTTGAAGGCACTAAACGATACTGCGACATAAACCATCAAACAGGAGAGCTTGTTGTAAATGAGAGGATTGATCGGGAGGCTTTGTGTGGTCAAAAACAATCGTGCGCCATTCATTTTGATTTTTTTCTTGAGAACCCTTTAGAACTACATCGGGTGACTTTAGAAATTCAGGACATAAACGACAACGCTCCGAAATTCAAAAATGAAGCTATTGATATAGAAATTCGTGAGTCGGCGATAAAAGGAGCTCGCTTTTCTTTAGACGAAGCATATGACCCGGATTTAGGTACTAACAGCGTGCACAGCTACACTCTGTCAAACAATGAACATTTTATTCTGTCTCCTAAAGGCGCGGATCGTGGTAGACTCCCAGAAATTGTATTGGAAAATGAGCTCGACAGGGAGAAGCAGGACCGCTTATCTCTGATTTTAACTGCATATGACGGAGGCTCTCCACAGCGGACTGGCTCAGTGGTCGTGAACATCCGCGTTTTAGATGCAAATGACAATGTTCCAGTGTTTACGCAGCCAGTGTATGAGGTGAGTCTTCATGAAAACGTCCCTGTTGAAACCGTAGTATTTAGAGTCAGTGCCAGTGATGCAGACGAGGGCCCGAATGGGGAAGTGACGTATGAGTTTAGTTACCTTTCCATCGACTCTGAAAATCTATTTACTATTGACCAAAAAACGGGTGAGATAAAAGTTAAAGGGGACATAGATTTCGAAGAGTCTTCCTCATTTGAGCTCCGCATCAGAGCTAAAGATGGAGCCGGCCAAGCAACGTCATGTACAGTTCTTATTAACGTTGTGGATGTAAATGACAACGCTCCGGTAATTATTATTAAATCCTTGAACACACCTGTTCGCGAGAACCTGCCTTCTGGGTCAGAAATTGGCATAATATATGTTCAAGACAAAGACTCTACGTCCAACGGTGATATTAAATGCTCCATAGAACAACAGGTACCGTTAAAATTAGTCCCATCTGTCAAAAATCACTTTGCATTGGTTACTACAACCGAGCTGGATCGCGAGAGACAGGCAGAGTACAACATATCTTTGACTGCCACAGATGGAGGCGCTCCTCCGCTCTTTTCGTCCAAAACATTTCACTTGAGTGTGGCTGATGTAAATGACAACGCACCTATATTTGAAAAACAGCTATATAGTGCTCACGTAGCAGAAAACAATAAACCTGGTTCTTCTGTTTTATCAGTCACCGCAAAAGACACGGACTGGAGACAGAATGGCACTGTAGTTTATTCTCTGTTGTCTTCTGATGTCAATGACGCACCGGTTTCCTCCTTTTTATCCATTAACGGAGACACCGGTGTCATTCATTCCGTGAGGTCATTTGATTATGAACAGTTAAAGAGTTTTAAATTGCTGGTGTTAGCCAGAGATAACGGTTCTCCTCCTCTGAGCAGTAACGTGACCGTTAGTGTCTTCATAACGGATGAGAATGACAACGCCCCTCAGATATTATACCCCTCCCCTGATGGAAACTCCTTCATGACCGAGATGGTACCCAAAGCTGCGCTGGCGGGCTCTCTGGTGTCCAAAGTAATCGCCGTGGACGCGGATTCTGGTCAGAACGCGTGGCTCACCTATCACATTATTAAAGCGAGTGATCCGGGACTTTTAACTATCGGTGTTCACAGCGGAGAAATCAGGACACAGCGAGACCTTTCTGAATCTGACAGCATGAAACAGAACCTTATTGTCTCAGTGAGAGATAACGGACAGCCCTCCCTCTCTGCCACGTGCGCAATGTATTTACTTGTATCAGATAACTTGGCTGAAGTTCCAGAACTGAAAGACATGTCTCATGACGAGAGCAGCACCAAACTCACTTTTTATCTGATCATCGCGCTGGTGTCCGTTTCCACTTTCTTCCTGACCTTCATCATCATCATACTGGCAGTGAGGTTTTGTCGCAGGAGAAAGCCCAGACTGTTGTTTGATGGAGCTGTAGCCATTCCCAGCGCGTATCTCCCTCCAAATTACGCAGAGGTGGAGGGCGCGGGAACTCTCCGCAGCACTTACAATTATGACGCATACCTGACCACGGGCTCGCGCACGAGTGACTTCAAGTTCGTCAGATCTTATAATGAGGGTACACTGACTGCTGACCTGACGCTGAAAAAACCTCAGTCTGCTGTGGATGATCTCGAGGGACTTGATGCTGACATGAGCGATTCGCTTCAGGTATGATTAATGATTCATTTAAGTGTCATAATTTCTGGCTGTGAAATTATGTGAAAACAATTGTATGCACGAGGTCCTGGTTTTGTTTTTAACTTAAACGTATGCATGCACTTAAATCTGTGTTTACATGTTGAATTTGCACAGTAGCTTTAAAAACACCTGGGCTGCGTTCAGCCCCCACAAAAAGTTGCAAAACTTTTTTTAAATGGAAACGGTGGTGCGGTTGAACACCCTGTTGTGATGACGCAAGAGTTGCAACTGAGAAGGCCATTATTTGTGTTCTTTTTGAAGAATTTTCGGAGCCTGATGAAATCGGTATAAATACGTGTTTAATACTACAAAACACCTGTCTTCTAATATCTTCAATTGTTGCGTATACCGAGCTGCAGCGGACACATTTGTAAACGACTTGGGCCCATTGTGCGAGCAGTCTCTTTAAAACCGCGTGGGTTATATACCTGTACATGTTGCTGCTGATTGGGCTGACATTCTTTACACACCCACCAAACAAGAGAAAACGTATCTCAAACCCTGGCTGCGTCCGAAATCGGATACTCACCGAGTAGGTACTTAATTTCAGTAAGTACTTACTTAACGAGGGCTAAAAGGGAACGTACTGTTTTGCCTGAATGGGAGCAGTATGAATGCGATCCGGACGTCGTCCACCATAGTGACATGATCATGTGACGTAATTCTTCTTCTTTTACTTTTTGATGGCGGGTGGCACGTTTGAGGTGCATATCCGCACCGTACTGGAGTGTGGGCCAGAGATTTGCCATTTGATGTAATAACAAGCGCATCTTAAAAGTTACGAGAGACCTTCAGTAACGCTACCTAGCTAACCTTAGTATGGGTTTTCTCAGCATTTGCAATGCCTTCACAAAGGAGACGTCGGGCAGCTCGAAGAACTCGCCTAACAGTGATATTATTGTCAAGAAATGTAGTTACAAATAAAGATTACCCCAGAAATGCATTGCTAGCCCATCCCTACACTTGCGCACATATTATTAAAAAATGCTTATACTTGGTTGTTCTTTTTTCTGCATTCTGCCTATTGATGGATGTCTCTCATGTAGATGTGTTGCACTTATATGCATTCCATTGTATTATTAAAAACAACCTATGGAAATCTCTTCTATTATGTTTTTTTATGTGCTAATTATTTTAAAATATACGTTCTCCAAATGTAAATTAGTAATGAGCTCTTACAACGCTCCCGACCGCGGTCTCCTCACCTGTTGTTTTCTTTCCTTGTCCTTGAAACCACACAATTTTTACATGTTTTTCTTTTCCATTTTTCGTTTGGATAAATACACAAATTAATATTACTGAAGAAATGGTTTAAGACTTATTTGTTTTTTGTTATTATTCGTTTATGGAAAGTGATGTATTAGAAAGTTGAATTGTGCCAAAGTGTCCGTTAAAACTACCTGATTTAGATGATGAATATTTCCCCTTTCATGTATTATTTAGCTGTTTTATCTGCAAGTTAAAAAACATTTAAGCAATGTTTTATATAATATTTTATTAATAGCCTACATATAAAACACAAACGTAAATAAACTGCTGAAAATAACTATGCACAATGTAACAAACAAAACAAGGTTACAATAATTAACACTGTTTCCAGGAAACGCGTCGTTCAAGCCTGAAACCGTAGCAAAACGTTGCGCACCGGTTTGAGCTTGTACGTGCCCCTGGATAAATAAAGCAGGTTTTTCCGGTTACTGTCCATGATACTGTAGATGCAGTGCATCTTTCCAGCCTGATCTCACTGGAATTCGTAACCATTTTATGAGGTAGCTAATTCGTATGATTTCATACGATGTGAATTGTACAAGAACATATTAATATTACAAAAATTCCACACCGAAGCCCCACCCCTAACCCCACCCCTTCTTTCCGGTACTGATTTTGAATTTAGCCTATACATTTGCATGGAGGCGCTGACTTTCATAGGGACGGTTAACATACTGTGTTTGTACTTGTTTTAAACAAAATTATGAGTTTAGTCTCGGGCCTAATATTGTAAAGTTATTATGTACCAGTCTTCCCTGTTCAGTCCAATCTCTGCAGTAAGTCAGTTCAGTTTTTTGAAAATTGCAGTTTTTCCAATTTGACTCATAGTGTCGCTGTTCACCAGTAAAAATATTTTCATTTACATATCCTTCTCTCCACCCTGCTCTGATGTCATGATATTGCTGCTCTTTCTATTGAAGGAAATTTTCAGTGGTGGCGGATTCACTGGTGAACTGTCCTTTGTCTAATTCTTTAGACTCAATCATACATTTTTTCATTAATGCCGATTTTATTTTTAATTAGATACAATTCAAATTATTTCTGAATGGATATGACAAGCTTCAGCGTTTCTGTCCAAATGTTTAGCTTCGTGTTTTTCTTGCTTGTGTTGGGTACTGCTAATGGAGACGTGAGCTATTCTTTTCCAGAGGAGATGAAGCGCGGATCTGTAATTGGAAATATAGCCAAAGATCTCGGGCTTGATGTGAGCAGACTGTCATCTCGTAAGGCTCGCATGGATATTGAAGTTAACGGAATGCGGTTTTGTGGCATTAATCTGAATACTGGAGATCTAACCGTAACGGAGAGGATCGACAGAGAGGATATTTGTGAAAAGAAAGCTTCGTGCGTTATAAAACAGGAGCTCGTGCTGGAAAATCCTTTAGAGCTGCATCGTTTCATTCTCAATATTCAAGACATCAACGATAATTCACCATTATTTAAACAGAATGTGATCAAATTAGAAATTAGAGAATCAGCAGACAAAGGTTCTCGTTACTTATTAGATGAGGCCCATGATGCGGATATCGGCGTGAATTCAGTGCAGTCATATATATTGCAAAATAATAATCACTTTCTTTTAAACGTAGTTACTCGTGAAAATGGAAGAAAATATGGAGAGCTCGTGATGAATAAAGAGTTGGATCGTGAGCAGCAGAAAGAGGTGACTTTAATTCTTACTGCGGTTGACGGTGGGACTCCACCGAGATCAGGTACTGTAGTCATACACGTCACTGTGCTGGATGCTAATGATAATGCTCCAGTCTTTAGTCAGGCCGTCTATAAAGTCAGTCTGCCTGAAAATTCTCCTGTAGATACTGTAGTGGTTACAGTGAGCGCTACTGATGCTGACGAGGGACAAAACGGCAAAGTGATTTACGAATTTAGCCGTATGTCTGGAATTGCGACAGAATTATTTAATATAGATCAAAAAAGTGGGGAGATTAAAGTGAAAGGACCTGTTGATTTTGAAGAGGAGGTAAAATATGAACTGCTTATTGAGGGCAAGGATGGCTCTGGACTTTCTTCGGGCACTAGAGTGATCATACAAATAACAGATGTGAATGATAACACTCCTATAATAATAATTAAATCTCTGAATAGTCCCGTTCCCGAGAATGCGTCACCCGGTACAGAGGTTGGCATCATTAATGTTCAGGACAGAGACTCTGAGAATAACGGACAGGTGCGCTGCTCCATTCAGCAAAACGTCCCATTTAAACTCGTTCCTTCAATCAAAAATTATTATTCTCTAGTGACCACAGGTGAATTAGACCGCGAGTTATTGTCTGATTATAATATCACGATTACTGCTACAGATGAGGGCTCTCCGCCTTTATCTTCCACTAAGAATATTTACTTCACTGTTGCTGACGTGAATGATAATCCACCTGTATTTGAAGAGCAGAATTACAGAGCTCACGTACAGGAAAATAATAAACCGGGTTCCTCTATTTGTTCAGTATCAGCCACAGATCCGGACTGGAGACAGAATGGCACTGTAGTTTACTCTCTGTTACCTTCTGATGTGAAAGGTTCAGCAGTTTCCTCCTTATCCATTAACGGAGATACCGGGGTCATTCATGCCGTGAGGTCGTTTGATTATGAGCAGTTGAAAAGTTTTAAAGTGCTGGTGTTAGCCAGAGATAACGGTTCTCCTCCTCTGAGCAGTAACGTGACCGTGAGTGTCTTGATAACGGATGAGAATGACAACACCCCTCAGATATTATACCCGTCTCTGGATGGAAACTCCTTCATGACCGAGATGGTACCCAAAGCTGCTCAGGCGGGCTCTCTGGTGTCCAAGGTGATCGCTGTGGACGCGGATTCTGGACAGAACGCGTGGCTCACCTATCACATTATTAAAGCGAGTGATCCGGGAATTTTCACTATTGGTGTCCACAGTGGAGAAATAAGGACACAGCGAGACCTTTCTGAATCTGACAGTATGAAACAGAACCTCATTGTCTCAGTGAGAGATAACGGACAGCCCCCCCTCTCTGCCACGTGCGCATTATATTTACTTATATCAGATAACTTGGCTGAAGTTCCAGAACTGAAAGACATGTCTCATGACGAGAGCAGCTCCAAACTCACTTTTTATCTGATCATCGCGCTGGTGTCCGTTTCCACTTTCTTCCTGACCTTCATCATCATCATTCTGGCCGTGAGGTTTTGTCGCAGGAGAAAGCCCAGACTGTTGTTTGATGGAGCTGTAGCCATTCCCAGCGCGTATCTCCCTCCAAATTACGCAGAGGTGGAGGGCGCAGGAACTCTCCGCAGCACTTACAATTATGACGCATACCTGACCACGGGCTCGCGCACGAGTGACTTCAAGTTCGTCAGATCTTATAATGAGGGTACACTGAATGCTGACCTGACGCTGAAAAAGACTAATTTCGCTGTGGATGACCTTAAGGGGCTTGATGCTGACATAAGTGATTGTCTTCAGGTAAAGTCAATTATATTTTTATGTTTTGCAGTATTGTTGTACTATCTTGAAATACTAAACATTTTAAACTTGATTTTTTTAAAGTACAATTTTCCTTGTCTGCCTGTCATAATAAAAAATATCGCCGTTATAAAAGACTTCTTAGTTAAAAAAAACAGTTGAGGATACAAGTTGAGGTCTACAGAAATATGAATCGGCTTGTATCATCCTTGAGGTACTGTATCTCTGAAGTTTTTTGTGTATATTTTTACACGGTTTTAAACACTGAACCCTGTCTTGAGCTAAAGGATTCATTATATTTTATTGTCTCAAAAATAGTTTGCCTTTCTGTGTCGAGTTAGTTGTTTTGTATGGGTTTGGTTTAATTCTTTATCGCCATTTTTCCTGTTTTGTTTTTCTGCCATCACCTGTTGCTTTATCTTTTTGCACCGTCAATGACTTCCATTTGATTCTGGTCTGATTATCATATATTAAGATAACACAAATTAAGGCGCATTTCATTTTCTTCGTAATCTCCTACACATTATACACCTATTGGGTGTTTTCAGCGGATGTTTCCACTGAAGCCACTGCTGCAGTGACAAACTGATTGACGATGTTATTGCGTTAGCCCATTTATTTATCCGTTTGAGATTTTTTTGCCGAATGTTTTAAGGTATTTGTTTAAAGGCTGAGATACTGTATTCATAGAAAGCTTCATGAAATGTCATTAAAGTGTTAAACTTATTATTTTCCTTTTTTTTCGTGTACACATTTGTTCTTAGTTATTTCTTTATCCTTGTTTTAGTTTCTGATTCCAGTGAACTTTGGCGTAGGCGTAGGTGAATTTTTCTTTTGGGTCGGAAATGTTGTTTAGCCTAATTAATTTTTATGACGTTGTCAATAATGCTTTTAAACAAGTAGAGTTCATTAAGGTTTGTATTTTATCTCACAGCATATAGTGATGGTTTTCATTGAAATTATTTAGAACACACGTTTTCTCACTCATGTGTAATAGATTAAATTATGTCGTGGTTCATTCATAGTTCCTGTGAGTGCCTTAAATGTCGTGCAGTTTTTTACTTGAACTCGTAGTGTCGCTGTTCACCTGTACCATCATCATCTTTAACATATTACTTGTCTCCACCCTGTTGGTGATGTATTTGCACAACCAGCTTGTCTCGTAGACAACGTGAACCATTCACTGATCCTCGGACTTAGTGTAATGTTATCGATTTTCGCTGTATTTACAGTTTCTGTTGCATTTTGTTTTAATTTGCATCATCCCAAATGGATTTCCAAAGCTTTTTGGTAAATGAAAGAATGTGTGGCTTTTTGTTCTTCATGATCATGGCGCACACCGCAAATGGAGATGTGAGCTATTCCATTCCGGAGGAGATGAAGCGAGGATATGCGATTGGAAATATAGCTAAAGATCTTGGGCTCGATGTAAACGGACTGTCGTCTCGTAAGGCTCGCATTGACACTGAAGGTAACAGAAAACGATACTGCGATATTAATCTACATTCAGGTGATCTTATTGTAGCGGATAGGATAGACAGAGAAGATATATGTGAGAAGAAGGCTCCGTGCGTTATAAAACAGGAGCTCGTGCTGGAAAATCCATTGGAGCTGTTCCGTATCATTCTCACTATTGAAGACATAAATGATAATTCACCGCAGTTTACAGAAACTGTTATTAAATTCGAAATAAGGGAATCATCGGTCAAAGGATCTCGTTACTTGTTAGATGAGGCCCACGATGCGGATATTGGTGTAAATTCAGTGCAGTCATACACATTACAAAATAATGAACATTTTCTGCTAAGTGTCCTTTCAGCGGCAAATGGAGGAAAATATGGAGAGCTCGTGCTGAATAAAGAGTTGAATCGTGAGCAGCAGAAAGAGGTGACTTTAATTCTTACTGCGGTTGACGGTGGGACTCCACCGAGATCAGGTACTGTAGCCATACACGTCACTGTGCTGGATGCTAATGATAATGCTCCAGTCTTTAGTCAGGCCGTCTATAAAGTCAGTCTGCCTGAAAATTCTCCTGTAGATACTGTAGTGGTTACAGTGAGCGCTACTGATGCTGACGAGGGACAAAACGGAGAGGTGACATATGCATTTGGCCATTTGTCTGAAAACTTTAGACAGTTATTTTTCCTTGATGTGAAGTCTGGAGAAATTAAAGTAGTTGGGAATATTGATTATGAGGAGAAAAACTCTATCGAACTGCCAGTTCAAGCTAAAGATGGTCAAGGGCTGGCAGGACGATCTATTGTATTATTAGATGTTGTTGATGTGAATGATAACGCCCCCATTATAATAATTAAATCTCTGAATAGTCCCGTTCCCGAGAATGCGTCACCCGGTACAGAGGTTGGCATCATTAATGTGCAGGACAGAGACTCTGAGAATAACGGACAGGTGCGCTGCTCCATTCATCAAAATATCCCATTTAAACTCGTTCCTTCAATCAAAAATTACTATTCTCTAGTGACCACAGGTGAATTAGACCGCGAGTTAGTGTCTGATTATAATATCACAATTACTGCTACTGATAAAGGCTCTCCCCCTTTGTCTTCGATAAAGAATGTTCACTTTACTGTAGCTGACGTGAATGATAATCCACCTGTATTTGAAGAGCAGAATTACAGAGCTCGCGTGCAGGAAAATAACAAACCGGGTTCCTCTATTTGTTCAGTATCAGCTACAGATCCGGACTGGAGACAGAATGGAACTGTAGTTTATTCTCTGTTACCTTCTGATGTCAATGGCGCACCTGTTTCCTCCTTTTTATCAATTAACGGAGATACCGGGGTCATTAATGCAGTGACGTCATTTGATTATGAACAGATAAAGAGTTTTAAAGTGCTGGTGTTAGCCAGAGATAACGGTTCTCCTCCTCTGAGTAGTAACGTCACCGTGAGTGTCTTGATAACGGATGAGAATGACAACACCCCTCAGATATTATACCCCTCTCTGGATGGAAACTCCTTCATGACCGAGATGGTACCCAAAGCTACTCAGGCGGGCTCCCTGGTGTCCAAGGTGATCGCCGTGGACGCGGATTCTGGACAGAACGCGTGGCTCTCCTATCACATTATTAAAGCGAGTGATCCGGGACTTTTCACTATCGGTGTCCACAGTGGAGAAATCAGGACACAGCGAGACCTTTCTGAATCTGACAGCATGAAACAAAACCTTATTGTCTCAGTGAGAGATAACGGACAGCCCTCCCTCTCTTACACGTGCGCATTATTTTTACTTATATCAGATAACTTGGCTGAAGTTCCAGAACTGAAAGACATGTCTCATGACGAGAGCAGCTCCAAACTCACTTTTTATCTGATCATCGCGCTGGTGTCCGTTTCCACTTTCTTCCTGACCTTCATCATCATCATCCTGGCCGTGAGGTTTTGTCGAAGGAGAAAGCCCAGACTGTTGTTTGATGGAGCTGTAGCCATTCCCAGCGCTTATCTCCCTCCAAATTACGCAGAGGTGGAGGGCGCGGGAACTCTCCGCAGCGCTTACAATTATGACGCATACCTGACCACGGGCTCGCGCACGAGTGACTTCAAGTTCGTCAGATCTTATAATGAAGGCACGATGACTGCTGACCTGACGCTGAAAAATACTCAATCCGCTTTTAATGATCTTGAGGGACTTGATGCGGAAATTGTTGACTCGTTTAAGGTATGATTAATTTGTTTTTCTTTTTATATCATTACCGGTGTAATGACTGAACGTCAAATTTGCTTTTTTCCCTTTTTCAAAATATAATTTTGCTCTTCTGATAAAGAGGAAATCAGTTAAGTTTCAGTTGAGTGCACAAATAATACACTTCTTACTTTTTTAGATGGTAAATTTGAATTCTAAAAAGTATTCCGTTATACCTTCTTTTTTTAAATACCATTTAAAGCAGTTGTCGACCTTTGAGACGTTCCCTGTCGATCCCGAAATATAGGCTAATAGAAAAATGAATAGACAATAATGTTCAGTTTTGCAAGCGCATCTCTCTTTCTATTCATTCAATGGTTGTATGTTTTTAATTTCTGCATGAATCTTCTCTGTGTAAATAATGATTCCCTGCGTGAGTTTTTAACACATTTCAGTGTGATGCGCGACTGCGCGTGATCGCTCTTCAGTGTTTCTCTAATGTCGGTGATCACCGGTGATGTATTTTAATGTTGAGCTTGTGTGAAAGACAACAGTCTCTTCACAAGGTTGTAATTGTGAATGATCCGCGGGTCTGTCAGTGACGGTAAACTGCATTTCAGTACAATCTCATGCGGGAGATGACGTCCCTGCTGACATCCTATTTATGATTTCAATTAGCTTAATATGATAGCCTATTCCATTCTACATTGTCACACATTTGGCTATTTTGTGAAACAGATAATTATTACCAAGACATTATTAGACGGGTAAAAATAAATAGATAAATTATTTAAAATGAATGATTGACGTAAGTGTAATTATTAGGGCATATTTATAACATTTCCATCTAGACTATATACTCTATATACTTAGTAAAAGTAATCCAAATAAACTCCAAATAAATGCATAATAAATAACAAATATTTATACAGTAAATAACTAAATAATTAGGGTCTTGTTAAACTAATTCTTATCCACATGTTTTAATGTCAAGCTGTCATGTGTGAATTAAAGTCCTTGAACTGGTGTTTAAATTGGTGTTTTTCACCTTATTTTGGCACACTGAAAGTGGCAACTCTACATGTTACAGAGTTTGCTTAGTTGCATCTGAAAAGTGGAACAAAGAACTGCATGTAATTCAAATAGACCCACAATTATACGCTAAATAAAAGGCCTCAAGCTGAAAGTTCAATCTGGGCTGTTTTTATTTTCAATTTTTTGAGTGGTAGATTTTGCCTTTCATCAATTCCGAGGTAGTGGATCATTGGCTCAAAAAGTTTGGCGACCACTGATTTAAAGTATTTTATGTCCTCTATTAATGTGTTGTCCCGAGAATAAGAGCGTCTGCCAAATGCATAAATGTAAATCGTATTCCTCACGAATGGTTTAACCCCCATCTTTATATTGTGAAAATGTATTTTATTTTTTATCGAGATGTTGGCCACGGAAGTGTTTTGAATTAAAATAGATCAGTTATCTTATTTATTAATTCTATTTTATGGTATAGGCCTAAATAATTGTCATCCCTATATTGTTGACTTGTCCCGGTGCATGTTTTAAATACGTTGTTACTTTCTCACGAAACAATTATGGTGTTAGAATTGAAATGTAAAAATATGAAAACTACACACAAAGGTTTGCACGTAGGCCTATTAAGATGTTTTGCCCCTCCCTTTTCTGAGATTAGGTCGGAGTTAAACTTTTAACAAAACCACTCTAATTTGCTTGAGTTAAATTTAGAAAAGTTGTGTTTTCTCCGCTTTCCCCCGTCGCTGTCCGTGGTGTTGCACAGGCTATTTCCCTATCTGCTGCTGTTTCTTTGTATAATTTTGATCTGCACGCTTCTGATTATTTGTTTTATTACTTATGAATAACTGCGTATGTGTGAGAGCAGTGGCTCTTAATCCTGGTTCTGGAGACTCAGGACTGCACATTTAGTTGGTGTCCCCTTTTAACACTTCTTATTATTACATCAACTCTTAAGCATAGAGATGCATGATCTGAACACTGGGTTTGTTGGATTGAAGCTAAATGCAAAATGTGCTGCGTTGTATGGTCCTAAAGAGCAAAATAAAAAAAACTGTGTTTCAGTATTCATCTGTGCAGTTTCTTAATCTAACTCATAGTGTCGCTGTTGACCAGTAAACAATTTGGCATTCATTTAGTAGTTTTCTCCACCCTGCTCATGATGTCATACTGTACATCATGTTTTTCAACTCGTTTCTTCATAGAAATTTGTCGACGGTGCACGGGGTGCTTTCTGTCTCATGCTGCAATCTCGCATTTAAAACTGCTTATCGGTTGATTACTCTGGGATATAATTCACGATTTAAAATGGATTTTAAGATTTTTTGTGTTTCTGCTCAGATGTTTGGCTTTGTATTTTTCGTGCTTATGCAGCACACTGCTAATGGAGACGTGATCTATTCTTTTCCAGAGGAGATGAAGCGCGGATCTGTGATTGGAAATTTAGTCAAAGATCTCGGGCTCGATGTGAATATGCTGTCATTTCGTAAGCCTCGCATTGACACTGAAGGTAACAGAAAACGATTTTGTGAAATTAATTTGAATTCTGGAGAACTGACCGTAGCGGAGAGGATCGACAGAGAGGCGCTTTGTGGAAAGAAAGCGTCATGCGTTATGAAACAGGAGCTCGTGCTGGAAAATCCCTTAGAACTTCATCGCTTCGTTCTTAATATTCAGGACATCAACGATATGACACCAATATTCAAACAGAATTTGATTAAATTCGAAATACGGGAATCAGCAGACAAAGGATCTCGTTATTTATTAGAAGAGGCCCATGATGCGGATATCGGCGTGAATTCAGTGCAGTCATATACCTTGCAAAGTAATGATCACTTTCTTTTAAATGTAGTTACCCGTGAAAATGGAAGAAAATATGGAGAGCTCGTGTTGAATAAAGAGTTGGATCGTGAGCAGCAGAAAGAGGTGACTTTAATTCTTACTGCGGTTGACGGTGGGACTCCACCGAGATCAGGTACTGTAGTCATACACGTCACTGTGCTGGATGCTAATGATAATGCTCCAGTCTTTAGTCAGGCCGTCTATAAAGTCAGTCTGCCTGAAAATTCTCCTGTAGATACTGTAGTGGTTACAGTGAGCGCTACTGATGCTGACGAGGGACAAAACGGAGAGGTGACATATGCATTTGGCCATTTGTCTGAAAACTTTAGACAGTTATTTTTCCTTGATGTGAAGTCTGGAGAAATTAAAGTAGTTGGGAATATTGATTATGAGGAGAAAAACTCTATCGAACTGCCAGTTCAAGCTAAAGATGGTCAAGGGCTGGCAGGACGATCTATTGTATTATTAGATGTTGTTGATGTGAATGATAACGCCCCCATTATAATAATTAAATCTCTGAATAGTCCCGTTCCCGAGAATGCGTCACCCGGTACAGAGGTTGGCATCATTAATGTGCAGGACAGAGACTCTGAGAATAACGGACAGGTGCGCTGCTCCATTCATCAAAATATCCCATTTAAACTCGTTCCTTCAATCAAAAATTACTATTCTCTAGTGACCACAGGTGAATTAGACCGCGAGTTAGTGTCTGATTATAATATCACAATTACTGCTACTGATAAAGGCTCTCCCCCTTTGTCTTCGATAAAGAATGTTCACTTTACTGTAGCTGACGTGAATGATAATCCACCTGTATTTGAAGAGCAGAATTACAGAGCTCGCGTGCAGGAAAATAACAAACCGGGTTCCTCTATTTGTTCAGTATCAGCTACAGATCCGGACTGGAGACAGAATGGAACTGTAGTTTATTCTCTGTTACCTTCTGATGTCAATGGCGCACCTGTTTCCTCCTTTTTATCAATTAACGGAGATACCGGGGTCATTAATGCAGTGACGTCATTTGATTATGAACAGATAAAGAGTTTTAAAGTGCTGGTGTTAGCCAGAGATAACGGTTCTCCTCCTCTGAGTAGTAACGTCACCGTGAGTGTCTTGATAACGGATGAGAATGACAACACCCCTCAGATATTATACCCCTCTCTGGATGGAAACTCCTTCATGACCGAGATGGTACCCAAAGCTACTCAGGCGGGCTCCCTGGTGTCCAAGGTGATCGCCGTGGACGCGGATTCTGGACAGAACGCGTGGCTCTCCTATCACATTATTAAAGCGAGTGATCCGGGACTTTTCACTATCGGTGTCCACAGTGGAGAAATCAGGACACAGCGAGACCTTTCTGAATCTGACAGCATGAAACAAAACCTTATTGTCTCAGTGAGAGATAACGGACAGCCCTCCCTCTCTTACACGTGCGCATTATTTTTACTTATATCAGATAACTTGGCTGAAGTTCCAGAACTGAAAGACATGTCTCATGACGAGAGCAGCTCCAAACTCACTTTTTATCTGATCATCGCGCTGGTGTCCGTTTCCACTTTCTTCCTGACCTTCATCATCATCATCCTGGCCGTGAGGTTTTGTCGAAGGAGAAAGCCCAGACTGTTGTTTGATGGAGCTGTAGCCATTCCCAGCGCTTATCTCCCTCCAAATTACGCAGAGGTGGAGGGCGCGGGAACTCTCCGCAGCGCTTACAATTATGACGCATACCTGACCACGGGCTCGCGCACGAGTGACTTCAAGTTCGTCAGATCTTATAATGAAGGCACGATGACTGCTGACCTGACGCTGAAAAATACTCAATCCGCTTTTAATGATCTTGAGGGACTTGATGCGGAAATTGTTGACTCGTTTAAGGTATGATTAATTTGTTTTTCTTTTTATATCATTACCGGTGTAATGACTGAACGTCAAATTTGCTTTTTTCCCTTTTTCAAAATATAATTTTGCTCTTCTGATAAAGAGGAAATCAGTTAAGTTTCAGTTGAGTGCACAAATAATACACTTCTTACTTTTTTAGATGGTAAATTTGAATTCTAAAAAGTATTCCGTTATACCTTCTTTTTTTAAATACCATTTAAAGCAGTTGTCGACCTTTGAGACGTTCCCTGTCGATCCCGAAATATAGGCTAATAGAAAAATGAATAGACAATAATGTTCAGTTTTGCAAGCGCATCTCTCTTTCTATTCATTCAATGGTTGTATGTTTTTAATTTCTGCATGAATCTTCTCTGTGTAAATAATGATTCCCTGCGTGAGTTTTTAACACATTTCAGTGTGATGCGCGACTGCGCGTGATCGCTCTTCAGTGTTTCTCTAATGTCGGTGATCACCGGTGATGTATTTTAATGTTGAGCTTGTGTGAAAGACAACAGTCTCTTCACAAGGTTGTAATTGTGAATGATCCGCGGGTCTGTCAGTGACGGTAAACTGCATTTCAGTACTATCTCATGCGGGAGATGACGTCCCTGCTGACATCCTATTTATGATTTCAATTAGCTTAATATGATAGCCTATTCCATTCTACATTGTCACACATTTGGCTATTTTGTGAAACAGATAATTATTACCAAGACATTATTAGACGGGTAAAAATAAATAGATAAATTATTTAAAATGAATGATTGACGTAGGTGTAATTATTAGGGCATATTTATAACATTTCCATCTAGACTATATACTCTATATACTTAGTAAAAGTAATCCAAATAAACTCCAAATAAATGCATAATAAATAACAAATATTTATACAGTAAATAACTAAATAATTAGGGTCTTGTTAAACTAATTCTTATCCACATGTTTTAATGTCAAGCTGTCATGTGTGAATTAAAGTCCTTGAACTGGTGTTTAAATTGGTGTTTTTCACCTTATTTTGGCACACTGAAAGTGGCAACTCTACATGTTACAGAGTTTGCTTAGTTGCATCTGAAAAGTGGAACAAAGAACTGCATGTAATTCAAATAGACCCACAATTATACGCTAAATAAAAGGCCTCAAGCTGAAAGTTCAATCTGGGCTGTTTTTATTTTCAATTTTTTGAGTGGTAGATTTTGCCTTTCATCAATTCCGAGGTAGTGGATCATTGGCTCAAAAAGTTTGGCGACCACTGATTTAAAGTATTTTATGTCCTCTATTAATGTGTTGTCCCGAGAATAAGAGCGTCTGCCAAATGCATAAATGTAAATCGTATTCCTCACGAATGGTTTAACCCCCATCTTTATATTGTGAAAATGTATTTTATTTTTTATCGAGATGTTGGCCACGGAAGTGTTTTGAATTAAAATAGATCAGTTATCTTATTTATTAATTCTATTTTATGGTATAGGCCTAAATAATTGTCATCCCTATATTGTTGACTTGTCCCGGTGCATGTTTTAAATACGTTGTTACTTTCTCACGAAACAATTATGGTGTTAGAATTGAAATGTAAAAATATGAAAACTACACACAAAGGTTTGCACGTAGGCCTATTAAGATGTTTTGCCCCTCCCTTTTCTGAGATTAGGTCGGAGTTAAACTTTTAACAAAACCACTCTAATTTGCTTGAGTTAAATTTAGAAAAGTTGTGTTTTCTCCGCTTTCCCCCGTCGCTGTCCGTGGTGTTGCACAGGCTATTTCCCTATCTGCTGCTGTTTCTTTGTATAATTTTGATCTGCACGCTTCTGATTATTTGTTTTATTACTTATGAATAACTGCGTATGTGTGAGAGCAGTGGCTCTTAATCCTGGTTCTGGAGACTCAGGACTGCACATTTAGTTGGTGTCCCCTTTTAACACTTCTTATTATTACATCAACTCTTAAGCATAGAGATGCATGATCTGAACACTGGGTTTGTTGGATTGAAGCTAAATGCAAAATGTGCTGCGTTGTATGGTCCTAAAGAGCAAAATAAAAAAAACTGTGTTTCAGTATTCATCTGTGCAGTTTCTTAATCTAACTCATAGTGTCGCTGTTGACCAGTAAACAATTTGGCATTCATTTAGTAGTTTTCTCCACCCTGCTCATGATGTCATACTGTACATCATGTTTTTCAACTCGTTTCTTCATAGAAATTTGTCGACGGTGCACGGGGTGCTTTCTGTCTCATGCTGCAATCTCGCATTTAAAACTGCTTATCGGTTGATTACTCTGGGATATAATTCACGATTTAAAATGGATTTTAAGATTTTTTGTGTTTCTGCTCAGATGTTTGGCTTTGTATTTTTCGTGCTTATGCAGCACACTGCTAATGGAGACGTGATCTATTCTTTTCCAGAGGAGATGAAGCGCGGATCTGTGATTGGAAATTTAGTCAAAGATCTCGGGCTCGATGTGAATATGCTGTCATTTCGTAAGCCTCGCATTGACACTGAAGGTAACAGAAAACGATTTTGTGAAATTAATTTGAATTCTGGAGAACTGACCGTAGCGGAGAGGATCGACAGAGAGGCGCTTTGTGGAAAGAAAGCGTCATGCGTTATGAAACAGGAGCTCGTGCTGGAAAATCCCTTAGAACTTCATCGCTTCGTTCTTAATATTCAGGACATCAACGATATGTCACCAATATTCAAACAGAATTTGATTAAATTCGAAATACGGGAATCAGCAGACAAAGGATCTCGTTATTTATTAGAAGAGGCCCATGATGCGGATATCGGCGTGAATTCAGTGCAGTCATATACCTTGCAAAGTAATGATCACTTTCTTTTAAATGTAGTTACCCGTGAAAATGGAAGAAAATATGGAGAGCTCGTGTTGAATAAAGAGTTGGATCGTGAGCAGCAGAAAGAGGTGACTTTAATTCTTACTGCGGTTGACGGTGGGACTCCACCGAGATCAGGTACTGTAGTCATACACGTCACTGTGCTGGATGCTAATGATAATGCTCCAGTCTTTAGTCAGGCCGTCTATAAAGTCAGTCTGCCTGAAAATTCTCCTGTAGATACTGTAGTGGTTACAGTGAGCGCTACTGATGCTGACGAGGGATATAATGGAGAGGTGACTTATACATTTGGTCATTTATCAGAAAGTCATATGGACGTGTTTTCCCTGAATCCAGTTTTTGGAGAGATTAAATTAACCGGATTTATTGATTTTGAGGAAGAGAATTCAATTGAACTACCGATTCAAGCCAAAGATGGTCAAGGACTAGCCAGTTATTCCTCGGTGTTTATTAATATTGTTGATATCAATGATAACGCCCCTATAATAATAATTAAATCTCTGAATAGTCCCGTTCCCGAGAATGCGTCACCCGGTACAGAGGTTGGCATCATTAATGTGCAGGACAGAGACTCTGAGAATAACGGACAGGTGCGCTGCTCCATTCAGCAAAGCGTCCCATTTAAACTCGTTCCTTCAATCAAAAATTACTATTCTCTAGTGACCACAGGTTTATTAGACCGCGAGTTAGTGTCTGATTATAATATCACAATTACTGCTACTGATGAGGGCTCTCCACCTTTATCTTCCAGTAAGAATGTTCACTTTACTGTAGCTGACGTGAATGATAATCCACCTGTATTTGAGGATCAGAATTACAGAGCTCGCGTGCAAGAAAATAACAAACCGGGTTCCTCTATTTGTTCAGTATCAGCCACAGATCCGGACTGGAGACAGAACGGCACTGTAGTTTATTCCCTGTTACCTTCTGGTGTCAATGGCGCAATGTCCTCCTTTCTATCCATTAATGGAGACACCGGGGTCATTCATGCCGTGAGGTCGTTTGATTATGAACAGTTAAAGAGTTTTAAAGTGCTGGTGTTAGCCAGAGATAACGGTTCTCCTCCTCTGAGTAGTAACGTCACCGTGAGTGTCTTGATAACGGATGAGAATGACAACACCCCTCAGATATTATACCCGTCTCCGGATGGAAACTCCTTCATGACCGAGATGGTACCCAAAGCTGCTCAGGCGGGCTCTCTGGTGTCCAAGGTGATCGCCGTAGACGCGGATTCTGGACAGAACGCGTGGCTCACCTATCACATTATTAAAGCGAGTGATCCGGGACTTTTCACTATCGGTGCTCACAGTGGAGAGATCAGGACGCAGCGAGACCTTTCTGAATCTGACAGAATGAAACAGAACATTATTGTTTCCGTGAGAGATAACGGACAGCCCCCCCTCTCTGCCACGTGCGCATTATTTTTACTTATTTCGGATAACTTGGCTGAAGTTCCAGAACTGAAAGACATGTCTCATGACGAGAGCAGCCCCAAACTCACTTTTTATCTGATCATCGCGCTGGTGTCCGTTTCCACTTTCTTTTTGACCTTTATCATCATCATCTTGGCTGTGAGGTTTTGTCGCAGGAGAAAGCCCAGGCTGTTGTTTGATGGAGCTGTAGCCATTCCCAGCGCGTATCTCCCTCCAAATTACGCAGATGTGGAGGGCGCGGGAACTCTCCGTAGCACTTACAATTATGACGCATACCTGACCACGGGCTCGCGCACGAGTGATTTCAAGTTTGTCAGATCTTATAATGAGGGAACACTGACTGCTGACATGACCCTGAAAAAGACGCACTCTGCTGTAGATGATCTTGATGGACTTGATTCGGAAATTGATGATTCGTTTCAGGTATGATTAAACATGAATTTATTTTTGTATTATTACCGTCAAATTAGCGTTTTCACTTTTTCAAAATTTATTTTGCTGTACTGCTAAAGAGTAAATCAATTAGGTCTCGGTTGAGTGCACAAATAAAACACATCTTACTTTTTTAGAGGATGAATCTAAACTATTCCGTTATGCTTTGTCTTTTAAAATAACATTTAACGTATTTGATGTCCTCTAGTAACGTGATGTCCCGGGAATACACTTGCTAAAACGTTTTCCAAATGCATAAATTTAAATCGCCTTCCCTACGAAAGGTGTAGTACATACCTTTATTAGTAGCCTCGAACATTTATTTTGTCTTTTTATCGAGGTTGTGGCAATGGAAGTGTTTTGAATTAAAACAGATAAGTTATTTTATCTATTATATTTTACAGTATAGAATTTTCATACCTATATTGACTTGTCCCGGTCCATTTTTATTGACGTTGTTGTCTACTTTCTCACGAAATTGTTATGGTGTTAGAATTTAAATGTGTATAAATGTAATATATATATATATATATATATATATATTTAATTTTCTCGTAAATTAAGGTCCGCCCTTTTCTCGGATTAAGTGTGTGTTAAAATCTTAACAAAACCACACTAATTCGCTTCGGTTAAATTTAGAAAAAAGTTTTCTCCGGGTTTTTCCCCCGTCGCTGTCCATGGTGCTGCACAGGCAATTTCTCCCTCTATTGCTGCTTTTTTGTATAATGTTGATCTACATGCTGCTGGTTCTTGTTCTAGTACAGTATATGAATAACTGCGTTGGTGCTTCTTTTCTGCCTTAGAACAATGTTAGTTTAGTTTGACGCGTTGTGTTGTAATTTCATTGCATTTAAATCACACTTCAATCCTGGTTAAATCACTTTATTGTGTGAGAGCAGTGGCTCATAATCCTGGTTCTGAAGACTCACATTATGTTAGTGTACCCTTTAAACACACCTTATAATTACATCAGTTCTTTAGCATATACCTGTAGATCCGTGATCTGAACTGGGGTTTTTTTTAATTCAAGAGACAAAATTGTGCAGCGCTGTGTAGTCCACGGGAGCAAAATTAAGAAACTGTTTGAACACTAATCTGTGTGCAGTTTCTTGATTCAACTCGTAGTGTCGCTGTTGACCAGTAAAACTTTTGACATTTATTTAGTAGTTTTCTCCACCCTGCTCATGATGTCATACACAATGTTTGCAGCTCGTTTCTTCATAGAAATTTGTCGACGTTGACGGGGTGCTTTCTGTCTCATGCTGTAATCTTGCATTTAAATCTTCTTATCGACTGATTACTCTGGGATATAATTCACGTTTATATGGATTTTAAGATTGTTTGTGTTTCTGCTCAGATGTTTGGCTTTGTATTTTTCGTGCTTTTGTCACACTCTGCTAATGGAGACGTGAGCTATTCTTTTCCAGAGGAGATGAAGCGCGGATCTGTGATTGGAAATATAGCCAAAGATCTCGGGCTTGACGTGAATAGGCTGTCATCTCGTAAGGCTCGCATTGACACTGAAGGTAACAGAAAACGATTTTGTGAAATTAATTTGAATACTGGAGAACTGACCGTAGCGGAGAGGATCGACAGAGAGGCGCTTTGTGGAAAGAAAGCGGCATGCGTGATAAAACAGGAGCTCGTGCTGGAAAATCCCTTAGAACTTCATCGCTTCGTTCTTAATATTCAGGACATCAACGATATGTCACCAATATTCAAACAGAATTTGATTAAATTCGAAATACAGGAATCATCAGTCAAAGGATCTCGTTATTTATTAGAAGAGGCCCATGATGCGGATATTGGCGTGAATTCAGTGCAGTCATATACCTTGCAAAGTAATGATCACTTTCTTTTAAATGTAGTTACCCGTGAAAATGGAAGAAAATATGGAGAGCTCGTGTTGAATAAAGAGTTGGATCGTGAGCAGCAGAAAGAGGTGACTTTAATTCTTACTGCGGTTGACGGTGGGACTCCACCGAGATCAGGTACTGTAGTCATACACGTCACTGTGCTGGATGCTAATGATAATGCTCCAGTCTTTAGTCAGGCCGTCTATAAAGTCAGTCTGCCTGAAAATTCTCCTGTAGATACTGTAGTGGTTACAGTGAGCGCTACTGATGCTGACGAGGGATATAATGGAGAGGTGACTTATACATTTGGTCATTTATCAGAAAGTCATATGGACGTGTTTTCCCTGAATCCAGTTTTTGGAGAGATTAAATTAACCGGATTTATTGATTTTGAGGAAGAGAATTCAATTGAACTACCGATTCAAGCCAAAGATGGTCAAGGACTAGCCAGTTATTCCTCGGTGTTTATTAATATTGTTGATATCAATGATAACGCCCCTATAATAATAATTAAATCTCTGAATAGTCCCGTTCCCGAGAATGCGTCACCCGGTACAGAGGTTGGCATCATTAATGTGCAGGACAGAGACTCTGAGAATAACGGACAGGTGCGCTGCTCCATTCAGCAAAGCGTCCCATTTAAACTCGTTCCTTCAATCAAAAATTACTATTCTCTAGTGACCACAGGTTTATTAGACCGCGAGTTAGTGTCTGATTATAATATCACAATTACTGCTACTGATGAGGGCTCTCCACCTTTATCTTCCAGTAAGAATGTTCACTTTACTGTAGCTGACGTGAATGATAATCCACCTGTATTTGAGGATCAGAATTACAGAGCTCGCGTGCAAGAAAATAACAAACCGGGTTCCTCTATTTGTTCAGTATCAGCCACAGATCCGGACTGGAGACAGAACGGCACTGTAGTTTATTCCCTGTTACCTTCTGGTGTCAATGGCGCAATGTCCTCCTTTCTATCCATTAATGGAGACACCGGGGTCATTCATGCCGTGAGGTCGTTTGATTATGAACAGTTAAAGAGTTTTAAAGTGCTGGTGTTAGCCAGAGATAACGGTTCTCCTCCTCTGAGTAGTAACGTCACCGTGAGTGTCTTGATAACGGATGAGAATGACAACACCCCTCAGATATTATACCCGTCTCCGGATGGAAACTCCTTCATGACCGAGATGGTACCCAAAGCTGCTCAGGCGGGCTCTCTGGTGTCCAAGGTGATCGCCGTAGACGCGGATTCTGGACAGAACGCGTGGCTCACCTATCACATTATTAAAGCGAGTGATCCGGGACTTTTCACTATCGGTGTCCACAGTGGAGAAATCAGGACACAGCGAGACCTTTCTGAATCTGACAGTATGAAACAGAACCTTATTGTCTCAGTGAGAGATAACGGACAGCCCTCCCTCTCTTACACGTGCGCATTATTTTTACTTATATCAGATAACTTGGCTGAAGTTCCAGAACTGAAAGACATGTCTCATGACGAGAGCAGCTCCAAACTCACTTTTTATCTGATCATCGCGCTGGTGTCCGTTTCCACTTTCTTCCTGACCTTCATCATCATCATCCTGGCCGTGAGGTTTTGTCGAAGGAGAAAGCCCAGACTGTTGTTTGATGGAGCTGTAGCCATTCCCAGCGCTTATCTCCCTCCAAATTACGCAGAGGTGGAGGGCGCGGGAACTCTCCGCAGCACTTACAATTATGACGCATACCTGACCACGGGCTCGCGCACGAGTGACTTCAAGTTTGTCAGATCTTATAATGAGGGAACACTGACTGCTGACATGACGCTAAGAAAGACTCAGTCCGCTGTAGATGATCTTGAGGGACTTGATTCGGAAATTGATGATTCGTTTCAGGTATGATTAAACATTCATTCATTTTTGTATTATTACCGTCGAATTAGCGTTTTCCCTTTTTCAAAATGTATTTTGCTGTACTGCTGAAGAGTAAACCAGTTAGGTCTCGGTTGAGTGCACAAATATTACACTTCTTACTTTTTAGAGGATGAATAAAAACTATTCCGTTATGCTTTGTCTTTTAAAATAACATTTAACGTATTTGATGTCCTACTAACTACTAACGTGTTGTCCCGGGAATACACTTGCTAAAACGTTTGCCAAATGCATAAATTTAAATCGCCTTCTCTACGAAAGGTGTAGTACATACCTTTATTAGTAGCCTGGAACATTTATTTTGTCTATTTTACCGATGTTTTGGCAATGGAAGTGTTTTGAATTAAAACCGATATGTTATCTTATTTATTATATTTCACAGTATAGAGCTGTCATCCCTATTGACATGTCCCGGTCCATTTTTATTGACGTTGTTGTCTACTTTCTCACGAAATTGTTATTGTGTTAGAATTTAAATGTGTATAAATGTAATATTTTTACAAAATTTTGCTCGAAAATTAAGGTGCGCACTTTTCTCGGATTAGGTGTGTTTTAAAATGTGCTGCTGGTTCTTGTTCTAGTATGTATATGAATGACTGCGTTGGTGCTTCTTTTCTGCCTTAAAACCATGTTTAGTTTAGTTTGACGCTTTGTGTTGTAATTTCATTACATTTAAATCACGCTTCATTCCTGGTTACATCGCTTTATAGTGTGAGAGCAGTGCACTCTAAAAAAAAAAAGCCGTAAAAATAGTTCACAATATACTGTATTAATATGAAGGAATTTTCCGTGTTCATTTTTACAGTTGTTTTACCTGTATTTTACATTTTGCACTGCATTCATTTGCATTTTAACATTAACGGAAATGTCCGTAAAATAAAGGAAAATGTACTGGTAATTTTCTGCCATTACTTTATCAGATTTTTTACGGGATTTTTTTACAGTGTGTCTCATAATCCTGGTTGGAGACCCACAGCACTGCACATTTTGTAGTGTCCCTTTTAAACACACCTTCTTATTACATCAATCCTTCAGCATATAGAGATCCATGATCTGATGGGTTAGATTTAAGAGACATACAAAATGTGCAGCGGTGTGTGGTCCTCAGGTGCAAAATTAAGAAACACTGTGTTTGAGCATTAAACTGTGTGAAGGTTCTAAATCCAACTCATAGTGTCGCTGTTGACCAGTAAACCATTTGGCATTTATTTAGTAGTTTTCTCCACCCTGCTCATGATGTCATACATAATGTTTACAGCTCGTTTCTTTATAGAAATTTGCAGACGATGACGGATTTGCCTTTGTCTCATAGGCTACATTTAAGATTTATTTTACATTGATTTGTAAGGGATATCATTTAAGTTATTTCAAAATGGATTCAAAAAGCTTCAGTGTTTCTGTTCAGATGTTTGGTTTTGTGTTTTTGGTGCTTTCGTCGCACAACGTTAATGGAGACGTGAGCTATTCTTTTCCAGAGGAGATGAAGCGCGGGTATGTGATTGGAAATATAGCCAAAGATCTCGGGCTCGATGTGAACAGACTGTCATCTCGTAAGGCTCGCATTGACACTGAAGGTAACAGAAAACGATTTTGTGAAATTAATTTTAATACTGGAGAACTGACCGTAGCGGAGAGGATCGACAGAGAGTCGCTTTGTGGAAAGAAAGCTTCATGCGTTATAAAACAGGAGCTCGTGCTGGAGAATCCTTTAGAACTGCATCGCTTCATTCTAAATATTCAGGATATAAATGATAATTTACCACAGTTCAAGGAAACTGTTATTAAATTCGAAATAAGTGAATCAGCAGTCAAAGGATCTCGTTACTTATTAGATGAGGCCCACGATGCGGATATTGGTGGGAATTCAGTGCAGTCATATATGTTGCAAAACAATAAGCATTTTCTTCTAAGTGTTCTTTCAGCGGCAAATGGAGGGAAATATGGAGAGCTCGTGCTGAATGAAGAGTTTGATCGTGAGCAGCAGAAAGAGGTGACTTTAATTCTTACTGCGGTTGACGGTGGGACTCCACCGAGATCAGGTACTGTAGCCATACACGTCACTGTGCTGGATGCTAATGATAATGCTCCAGTCTTTAGTCAGGCCGTCTATAAAGTCAGTCTGCCTGAAAATTCTCCTGTAGATACTGTAGTGGTTACAGTGAGCGCTACTGATGCTGACGAGGGACAAAATGGAGAGGTGACATATGCGTTTGGTCATTTACCGGAACATTTTCTGCAGCTATTTTTCCTAGATCCAACGTCTGGCGAGATTAAACTGTCAGGGTTTATTGACTATGAGCAGGAAAGTGTAATTGAACTGCCGATTCAAGCTAAAGATGGTCAAGGGCTGGCAGGTCGGTCTAATGTAGTAATTGATGTTGTTGACGTAAATGATAACGCTCCTATAATAATAACAAAATCTCTGAATAGTCCCGTTCCCGAGAATGCGTCACCCGGTACAGAGGTTGGCATCATTAATGTGCAGGACAGAGACTCTGAGAATAACGGACAGGTGCGCTGCTCCATTCAGCAAAACGTCCCATTTAAACTCATTCCTTCAATCAAAAATTACTATTCTCTAGTGACCACAGGTGAATTAGACCGCGAGTTAGTGTCTGATTATAATATCACAATTACTGCTACAGATGAGGGCTCTCCGCCTTTATCTTCCAGTAAGAATGTTCACTTTACTGTAGCTGACGTGAATGATAATCCACCTGTATTTGAAGAGCAGAATTACAGAGCTCACGTGCAAGAAAATAACAAACCGGGTTCCTCTATTTGTTCAGTATCAGCCACAGATTCGGACTGGAGACAGAATGGCACTGTAGTTTATTCTCTGTTACCTTCTGATGTCAATGGCGCACCGGTTCCTTCCTTTTTATCCATTAATGGAGACACCGGGGTCATTAATGCTTTGAAGTCATTTGATTATGAACAGTTAAAGAGTTTTAAAGTGCTGGTATTAGCCAGAGATAACGGTTCTCCTCCTCTGAGCAGTAACGTCACCGTGAGTGTCTTGATAACGGATGAGAATGACAACACCCCTCAGATATTATACCCCTCTCCGGATGGAAACTCCTTCATGACCGAGATGGTACCCAAAGCTGCTCAGGCGGGCTCTCTGGTGTCCAAGGTGATCGCTGTGGACGCGGATTCTGGACAGAACGCGTGGCTCACCTATCACATTATTAAAGCGAGTGATCCGGGACTTTTCACTATCGGTGTCCACAGTGGAGAGATCAGGACACAACGAGACCTTTCTGAATCTGACAGTATGAAACAGAACCTTATTGTCTTAGTGAAAGATAACGGACAGCCCTCTCTCTCTGCCACGTGCGCATTGTATTTACTTATATCAGATAACTTGGCTGAGGTTCCAGAACTGAAAGACATGTCTCATGACGAGAGCAGCTCCAAACTCACTTTTTATCTGATCATCGCGCTGGTGTCCGTTTCCACTTTCTTTTTGACCTTCATCATCATCATCCTGGCCGTGAGGTTTTGTCGAAGGAGAAAGCCCAGACTGTTGTTTGATGGAGCTGTAGCCATTCCCAGCGCGTATCTCCCTCCAAATTACGCAGAGGTGGAGGGCGCGGGAACTCTCCGCAGCACTTACAATTATGACGCATATCTGACCACGGGCTCGCGCACGAGTGACTTCAAGTTCGTCAGATCTTATAATGAGGACACACTGACTGGTGGCATGACGCTCAAAAAGACTCCGTCTGCTGTAGATGATCTTGAGGGGCTTGATGCGGAAAATGTCGATTCGTTTCAGGTATGATTCTGTATTCATTTTTCGTTTTGTATTATTAATGATCTAATGGCTGAACGTCAAATTTGAGTTGTTTCTTAAGTTTCAAAGTTTCATTTTGCTCTATTGATATAGAGAGTAAATGAGCTGTGTCTCAGTGAAGTGCACTAATAATTAACTTCATTTTTTTTTTGAGATTCAGTTTAGATTCTGAAAAGTATTTCCTTATGCATTGTCTTTTAAAATAAATGTAAAGTACTTTGTTCTCTATAACATGTTGTCCCGGGAATGCACTTGCCAAAGCGTCTACCAAATGCATAAATGTAAAATTACTTTTAAGATTTATTTTGCCTTGTTTTGTAATTGAGCATTTTGACAATGGAAGTGTTTTGAATGCAAAAACATCACTTACTCTATCTTATTTATTTTTCGCTATTTGATGATATCGAAGTTTCACTGCTACTTTTCTTGGTTCATATTCATGAACATTGTTGTCTGGCTTATCACGAAATAATTATTGCGTTAAGTTTTAAATATGTACACTGCTCAAAAAAATGACGGGAACACCTAAATCACACTGTATTAGATCTCAATGAACGAAATATCCCGGTTAAAACTCTTCACTTATATACTTTGCATAATGTTGTGAGAACAAAATAACGTGACAGTGGTCACTGAAAGCCAAAATCATAAACGTATTAAGGGCAGGAATTACAGTAAAATCACTGTAAAATAATGGAAATACTGGCTGATTCAACTTGTTTGTGCCCATATGAACTCCCAGCAATGTCTGGGCATACTCCTGGTGAGATGGCACATGGTGTCCTTTGGGATCTCCTCTCAGACTTGGATCACAGCATAAGTGATCTCCTGGACAGTTTATGGTGCTACTTGACGGCTTTGGACATGAGATCCCAGAGGTTCTCAGCTGGATTTAGGTCTGGGGAACGTGAGGGCCAGTCAATGCCATCAATGCCTTCATCATCCAGAAACTGCCCACAGACTCTGTCCACATGAGGTCGGGCATTATCGCGCACCAGGATAAGATCTGACAATAGATCTGAGGATCAGATTTCAACCCAATACTTCATTGCACGTGGATATCTGTAAGACCCTCTGAGGACGGTCCGCTCCAGACCACCCTTGCTGTTGCCTCTCCAGTGTACCTGTTGTCACTTTTATTTGCACCAAAACAAGTGAAAATGGTTCGCAATCACTTATGCTTCCTTACCGGGTTGATTGATATTCCTGAAGGTTAACTGATTTGGTGTTATGCTGTGATGATCAGGTGTTCCCTTAATTTTTTTGAGCAGTGTATATATTTAATATTTAACATAAGTTTGCACATATATAAAGATGTTTTGTTATGTCTGTGATTAAGTCTGTTTTAAACTCTAAATGAAACTACACTATAGTCTCTTTAATTCAATTTTGAAATATGTTTAGTTATCTCCGGCTTTTCCCCCGTCGCTGTCCATGGTTCTGCACAGGCTATTTAATTTTCTGGTGCTGCTTTTCTCTGAATAATATTGATTTTCACGCTAACGATTCTTGTTTGGAAATATATATGTCATGGTTCTGCCTCACCTAGTCTTGGATTTCCTGGTCCTGAGGCAGAGCCATGACAAAGTCTTTGGTTATGTGTGGAGAGAAACATATTATTGTCCTTTTGACAATAATATGCGTTCTCTCCAGTGTCTCGTCATTGGCCCCGCCCCTCTCGTTTCCTGTATTGTTTCCCGGCTGTGTTGATTACCCTCACCTGCCCTGTGTCGTTATCCTTCGTTTGTCTTCCCTATTTAATGCCCTCATGTTTCATTGTCCTGTGCTCAGTCATTGTATGTGTTTGCTTTATGCTCGTGTCCAGTATCTTTGTGTGGTTACCTGTCTACCTTGTTCCTGTTGGTCGAAGCTCCTGTCAAGTCTTAGTAAGTGTTTAAGTTTAGTTTATGTCAAGTGTTGTTTAGTTCAGTTTAGTGTCAGTTAGTCTCGTCTTGGTTATTATCCTGTATGTGCAGTTATACCCCATCGTGTGTCTTTGTTTTGTGTTTCTTGTATTTAAATAAGCCCTTTTCGTTAACCCCTTAATCCCCGCTGCCTGCATTTGGGTTCTTCTCCATGCACACGTGACAATATATGAACAACTGTATTCATGCTTATTTTTCTTCCCAGGACAATGTTAGATTAGTTTGTCTCTTAGTGTTGTTATTTTATGGTATTTAAATGGTATCTTCTGTGTTTCTGCTCAGAAGTTTGGCTTTGTGTTTTTTGTGCTTTTGTCGCACACTGTTAATGGAGACGTGAGCTATTCTTTTCTGGAGGAGATGAAGCACGTGTCTGTGATCGAAAATATGCCCAAAGATCTCGGGCTCGATGTGAACAGACTGTCATCTCGTAAGGCTCGCATTGACACTGAAGGTAACAGAAACAATTTTGTGAATTAATCTGAATACTGGAGAACTGACCATAGCGGAGAGGATCGACAGAGAAGCGCATTCTGGAAAGAAAGCATCATCATTCACGCATTTGGCGGATGCTTTTATCCAAAGCGACTTACATTGCATTATCCTATACATTTGTTTAGGAGTATGTGCATTCCCCTGGGATCGAACCCACCACCTTGGCATTGTTAACGCCACGCGCTTACCACTGAGCTACAGGAAAGCAGCATCATGCATTCTAAAACAGGAGCTCATGCTGTAAAATCCTTTAGAACTGCATCGTTTCGTTCTTAATATTCAGGACATCAACGATAATTCACCACAGTTTAAGGAAAGTGTCATTAAATTGAAAATTAGAGAATCAGCATTTCAAGGATCTCGTTATTTATTAGATGAGGCCAACAATGCGGATATTGTTGTGAATTCAGTGCAGACATACACATTACAAAATAACGAGCATTTTATGTTAAATGTTCTTACAAGGACAAATGGAAGAAAATATGGAGAGCTCGTGTTGAATAAAGAGTTGGATCGTGAGCAGCAGAAAGAGGTGACTTTAATTCTTACTGCGGTTGACGGTGGGACTCCACCGAGATCAGGTACTGTAGTCATACACGTCACTGTGCTGGATGCTAATGATAATGCTCCAGTCTTTAGTCAGGCCGTCTATAAAGTCAGTCTGCCTGAAAATTCTCCTGTAGATACTGTAGTGGTTACAGTGAGCGCTACTGATGCTGACGAGGGACAAAATGGAGAGGTGACATATGCGTTTGGGCATTTACCAGAAAATTTCCTGCAGCTATTTTACTTAGATCCAGCATCTTTCGAGATTAAACTAAAGGAGTTTATTGACTATGAGGAGGAGAGTGTAATCGAACTACAAATTCAAGCCAAAGATAGTCAAGGATTAGCCAGCCATTCAGCTGTGTTAATAGAGATTGTTGATGTAAATGATAACGCCGCCATTATAATAATTAAATCTTTGAATAGTCCCGTTCCCGACAATGCGTCACCCGGTACAGAGGTTGGCATCATTAATGTGCAGGACAGAGACTCAGAGAATAACGGACAGGTGCGCTCCATTCAGCAAAACGTCCCATTTAAACTCGTTCCTTCAATCAAAAATTACTATTCTCTAGTGACCACAGGTGAATTAGACCGCGAGTTAGTGTCTGATTATAATATCACAATTACTGCTACTGATGAGGGCTCTCCGCCTTTATCTTCCACTAAGAATGTTCACTTTACTGTAGCTGATGTGAATGATAATCCACCTGTATTTGAGGATCAGAATTACAGAGCTCACCTGCAAGAAAATAACAAACCGGGTTCCTCTATTTGTTCAGTATCAGCCACAGATCCGGACTGGAGACAGAATGACACTGTAGTTTATTCTTTTTATTTATTGATTTTGATCAGTTAAAAGAGTTTTAAAGTTCTGGTGTTAGCCAGAGATAACGGTTCTCCTCCTCTGAGTAGTAACGTCACCGTGAGTGTCTTCATAACGGATGAGAATGACAACACCCCTCAGATATTATACCCGTCTCCGGATGAAAACTCCTTCATGACCGAGATGGTACCCAAAGCTGCTCAGACGGGCTCTCTGGTGTCCAAGGTAATCGCCGGGGACGCGGATTCTGGACAAAAGTCGTGGCTCACCTATCACATTATTAAATCGAGTGATCCGGGACTTTTCACTATCGGTGTTCCCAGTGGAGAAATCAGGACACAGCGAGACCTTTCTGAATCTGACAGTATGAAACGGACCATTATTGCCTCTGTAAGATATCGGACAGCCCTGCCTGTTTGCCACGCACATCAAATGTACTTATATCAGATAATTTTGCTGAAGTTCCAGAACTGAAAGACATGTCTCATGACGAGAGCAGCTCCAAACTCACTTTTTATCTGATCATCGCGCTGGTGTCCGTTTCCACTTTCTTCCTGACCTTCATCATCATCATTCTGGCCGTGAGGTTTTGTCGCAGGAGAAAGCCCAGACTGTTGTTTGATGGAGTTGTAGCCATTCCCAGCGCTTATCTCCCTCCAAATTACGCAGAGGTGGAGGGCGCGGGAACTCTCCGCAGCACTTACTATTATGACGCATACCTGACCACGGGCTCTCGCACGAGTGACTTCAAGTTTGTCAGATCTTATAATGAGGACACACTGACTGCTGACATGACGCTGAAAAAGACGCACTCTGCTGTGGATGATCTTGAGGGGCTTTATGGGAAAATAAACAGTTCGTTTGAGGTGAGGTTTTTCTTAAAGATAAACTTTGTGCGGTTCTATTTTGTGTTTGTTATTTTTTATTTGTTATCGTTCACTTATGTTTTTTCACCACTGGCTGATGCCTTTTACAATTAAAGAGCTTAGTGGGAAAGTCAGTTTTAGTTCACCAAAAAACGTTTATCATTGTTAAAGAAATAATCCACTCATAAATAACCAAACTGTTATAATTTTTTTACCTCTATGTTGTTTTAAACCTGTACATGATTTTTTTTTAGAACACGGAAAAGGTCTCAGTGGTTTGTGTCCACAATGGAATTCAATGTTGTCCAGTGTTGTCTGGTTACCAACTTTCTACAAAATGTCTTCAGTTGTTTTCTACAGAAATAATTTTTATATTTGGGTGAACTATCCCTTAAAGGATGCTTTTTTGTTGTTTAATACCATTTGGTTACATGGTGTTTAAGACTTTTTTAGGCAATACGATAACCTTATTTTTCTTTTAAAACATTTTTTTCTCTTACATATGAAGTTGCTTGTGCTGTTTAATCTTGTCAAGTTTACATCAAACTCTTCATTATTAAGACAGTATTTCTTTTTCTGCCTGTTGTCTTGATGGTGTTAATGTGGAAATAAGTGGTTGGAGTTCAGTTTACTGATTCCTCACTCTTGACACAGTTGTTTGGTGTACCATCTCTAAATGTGTGCAGTATACAATGTAGATTCGAAACAACCTCAGTAATAAGGTAGATGGTTTCTGGTCTTTTTAAGCTCCGTTCAGACTGATATGATAGGGAATTATTCTATGTCTTTCAGAAGAGTTGGTAAAACGAAATTCTGGTGTTTTATTGTGTAGATCTACACAATATGAGTGAGTTTAGATTACGTAGAGTTCACAGAATACTTTCAAAAGTATTTTCCTCCAGTTGTGCCCTAACCATGTCCTATAGTCTTTACTGATTGTAAGGTTTTCTATTTTTGTAAAAAAAAAAGTTTAATTTGAGTTTACACAAAGCACATCAATCTTGAAGTGTCCTGAAAAGTGTTTGTTTTTGTATTTTCATTTATTTCTTTATTGCGTGCACATACTTATGTTTTTTTTCTCAACAACTTTCTGAGAATATTTGCAACTATTTTTGTAATATAGTTATTTCTGTAGTTTTAGCACAGACCTTTTTAATAACTATCAGTGAACTGTTTAAATGCATCGAATACGTTGTATGGTTATTTTTCGTGTTTTTGTCAATGGTGCTACAAGCAGAATTTAGCGATGTGCCTTTTTGTTCTCATAACAAACAGTGAGGCTTTCGTTGAAATGCTGTAGAAGGCGAGTTTCTCACTTAGCCTATGTTTGATTGAACCAATATAATACACTTTAAATTCATTCTTTTCGAGTTTCTTAATAGTGTGAGTGGGCTGAATGTTATGCAATTTCCTACTTGAACTCGTAGTGTCGCTGTTCACCTGTAGGCTATCATCAGCAGCAACATATTACTTGTCTCCACCCTGTTAGTGAGGCATTTTCAGAACCAGCTAGTCTTGCGCACAGTCGGTAACACGACGGATTCTCTAATCCTCTCTTTTTCTGTAGTGTTTCAGATTTAATCCTGCGTGAACGTTATCTCTTGCATTTTGTTTATTGATATTTTCTAAAGCATTTTAAATGGATTTCCAAAGCTTCTGGGTTGATGGTCAGATCTTCGGCCTTTTGTTCTTCATGATCATGGCGCACACCGCTAATGGAGACGTGAGCTATTCGATTCCGGAGGAGATGAAGCGCGGATCTGTGATTGGAAATATAGCCAGAGATATTGGGCTTGATGTGAACAGGCTGTCATCTCGTAAGGCTCGCATTGATACAGAAGGTAACAGTAAAACATTTTGTGATATTAATCTGAGTACTGGAGAACTGGTAATGGGGCAGAGGATCGACAGGGAAGAGCTTTGTAATGAGGATGTGTCCTGTTCTCTTAATTTCGAAATTGTTATAGAACATCCATTGGAAATACATAATGTAGGAATACAAATTGAAGATATCAATGACAATACACCCACATTTCCCAAAGACACTATAAAGCTAGAGATAAGTGAGAGCGCTGTTAAAGGCGCTCGGTTTCGTGTGAATGAGGCTCATGATGCAGACATAGGAAAGAACGGGGTTCAAAGCTATTTGATAGAAAAGAATGACAATTTTATTGTATCTGTAAAAAATAAGGCAGGCGGTGGCAAGAATATTGAGCTAGTGCTGAATAAAGAGTTGGATCGTGAGCAGCAGAAAGAGGTGACTTTAATTCTTACTGCGGTTGACGGTGGGACTCCACCGAGATCAGGTACTGTAGCCATACACGTCACTGTGCTGGATGCTAATGATAATGCTCCAGTCTTTAGTCAGGCCGTCTATAAAGTCAGTCTGCCTGAAAATTCTCCTGTAGATACTGTAGTGGTTACAGTGAGCGCTACTGATGCTGACGAGGGACAAAACGGAGAGGTGACATATGCGTTTGGGCATTTACCGGAACATTTTCTGCAGCTATTTTTCCTAGATCCAACGTCTGGCGAGATTAAACTGTCAGGGTTTATTGACTATGAGCAGGAGAGTGTAATTGAACTGCCGATTCAAGCTAAAGATGGTCAAGGGCTGGCAGGTCGGTCTAATGTAGTAATTGATGTTGTTGACGTAAATGATAACGCTCCTATAATAATAACAAAATCTCTGAATAGTCCCGTTCCCGAGAATGCGTCACCCGGTACAGAGGTTGGCATCATTAATGTGCAGGACAGAGACTCTGAGAATAACGGACAGGTGCGCTGCTCCATTCAGCAAAACGTCCCATTTAAACTCATTCCTTCAATCAAAAATTACTATTCTCTAGTGACCACAGGTGAATTAGACCGCGAGTTAGTGTCTGATTATAATATCACAATTACTGCTACAGATGAGGGCTCTCCGCCTTTATCTTCCAGTAAGAATGTTCACTTTACTGTAGCTGACGTGAATGATAATCCACCTGTATTTGAAGAGCAGAATTACAGAGCTCACGTGCAAGAAAATAACAAACCGGGTTCCTCTATTTGTTCAGTATCAGCCACAGATTCGGACTGGAGACAGAATGGCACTGTAGTTTATTCTCTGTTACCTTCTGATGTCAATGGCGCACCGGTTCCTTCCTTTTTATCCATTAATGGAGACACCGGGGTCATTAATGCTTTGAAGTCATTTGATTATGAACAGTTAAAGAGTTTTAAAGTGCTGGTATTAGCCAGAGATAACGGTTCTCCTCCTCTGAGCAGTAACGTCACCGTGAGTGTCTTGATAACGGATGAGAATGACAACACCCCTCAGATATTATACCCCTCTCCGGATGGAAACTCCTTCATGACCGAGATGGTACCCAAAGCTGCTCAGGCGGGCTCTCTGGTGTCCAAGGTGATCGCTGTGGACGCGGATTCTGGACAGAACGCGTGGCTCACCTATCACATTATTAAAGCGAGTGATCCGGGACTTTTCACTATCGGTGTCCACAGTGGAGAGATCAGGACACAACGAGACCTTTCTGAATCTGACAGTATGAAACAGAACCTTATTGTCTTAGTGAAAGATAACGGACAGCCCTCTCTCTCTGCCACGTGCGCATTGTATTTACTTATATCAGATAACTTGGCTGAGGTTCCAGAACTGAAAGACATGTCTCATGACGAGAGCAGCTCCAAACTCACTTTTTATCTGATCATCGCGCTGGTGTCCGTTTCCACTTTCTTTTTGACCTTCATCATCATCATTCTGGCCGTGAGGTTTTGTCGCAGGAGAAAGCCCAGACTGTTGTTTGATGGAGCTGTAGCCATTCCCAGCGCGTATCTCCCTCCAAATTACGCAGAGGTGGAGGGCGCGGGAACTCTCCGCAGCACTTACAATTATGACGCATATCTGACCACGGGCTCGCGCACGAGTGATTTCAAGTTCGTCAGATCTTATGAGGACACACTGACTGCTGACATCACGCTGAAAAAGACGCAGTCTGCTGTAGATGATCTTGAGGGACTTGATGCGGAAATTGTTGATTCATTTCAGGTATGATTAAACATTCATTCATTTTTGTATTATTACCGTCAAATTAACGTTTTTCCTTTTTTAAATTAAATGTTGCTGTCCTGATAAAGAGTAAATCAGTTATGTCTCGGTTGAGTGTACAAATAATTCAATTCTTACTTTTTTAGAGTGTGAATAAAACGTATTCCGTGATGCTTTGTCTTTTAAAATAACATTTAAAGTATTTTATGTCCTCTAGTAACGTGTTGTCCCGGGAATACACTTGCTAAAATCGTGTGACAAATGTAAATCGCCTACGAAAGGTTTAGTACATATCTTTATTAGTATCCTACTTAGAAATTGTTATTGTGTTAGAATTTAAATGTGTATAAATGTAATATAGATATTTTTAACTTTCTCGTAAATTAAGGTCCGCCCTTTTCTAGGATTAAGTGTGTGTTCAAATTTTAACAAAACTACACTAATTCGCTACAGTTAAATTTAGAAAAAAAATGTTTTCTCCGGGTTTTCCCCATCGCTGTCCATGGTGCTGCACAGGCCTTTTCTCTTTCTATTGCTGCTTTTTTGTATAATGTTGATCTGCATGCTGCTGGTACTTGTTCTAGTATGTACTGTATATGAATAACTGCGTTGGTGCTTCTTTTCTGCCTTAGAACAATGTTAGTTTATTTAGACGCTCATGTTGTAATATCGTTGCATTTAAATCACACTTCAATCCTGGTTACATCACTTTATCGTGTGAGAGCAGTGGCTCATAATCCTGATTCTGGAGACTCACAGCACTGCACATTTTGTAAGTGTCCCTTTTAAACACCTTCTTATTACATAAACCCTTTAGCATATAGAGATCCATGATCTGTACTGGGTTTGTTGAATTTAAGAGACATACAAAATATGCAGCGCTGTGTGGTCCTCAAGAGCCAAATTAAGAAACACTGTGTTTGAGCATTAAACTGTGTGCAGTCTCTTAATCCAACTCATAGTGTCGCTGTTGACCAGTAAACCATTTGACATTTATTTAGCAGTTTTCTCCACCCTGCTCATGATGTCATACATAATGTTTACAGTTCGTTTCTTTGTAGAAATTTGTCGACGGTGGACGGGGTGCTTTCTGTCTCATGCTGTAATCTTGCATTTAAGTCTGCTTATCGATTGATTAGTTTGGGATATATTTCACGTCTTTAAATGGATTTTAAGATCTTTTGTGTTTCTGCTCAGATGTTTAGCTTTGTATTTCTGGTACTTATGTCGCACACCGCTAATGGAGACGTGAGCTATTCCATTCCGGAGGAGCTGAAGCGCGGATCTGTGATTGGAAATATAGCCAAAGAGCTCGGGCTCGATGTGAACAGACTGTCGTTTCGTAAGGCTCGCATTGACACTGAAGGTAACAGAAAACGAATTTGTGAAATTAATTTTAATACTGGAGAGCTGACCGTAAAGGAGAGGATCGACAGAGAGGCGCTTTGTGCAAAGAAAGCATCATGCGTTATAAAACAGGAGCTCGTGCTGGAGAATCCTTTGGAGCTGTTCCGTATCATTCTCACTATTGAAGACATAAATGATAATTCACCGCAGTTTGCAGAAACGGTTATTAAATTCGAAATTAGAGAATCAGCAGACAAAGGATCTCGTTACTTATTAGATGAGGCCCACGATGCGGATATTGGAATGAATTCAGTGAAGTCATATATGTTGCAAAATAACGATTATTTTCTTTTGAGTGTACTTTCGGGGGTAAGTGAAGGAAAATATGGAGAGCTCGTGTTGAATAAAGAGTTGGATCGTGAGCAGCAGAAAGAGGTGACTTTAATTCTTACTGCGGTTGACGGTGGGACTCCACCGAGATCAGGTACTGTAGTCATACACGTCACTGTGCTGGATGCTAATGATAATGCTCCAGTCTTTAGTCAGGCCGTCTATAAAGTCAGTCTGCCTGAAAATTCTCCTGTAGATACTGTAGTGGTTACAGTGAGCGCTACTGATGCTGACGAGGGACAAAACGGAGAGGTGACATATGCGTTTGGCCATTTACCAGAAAATTTCCTGCAGCTATTTTACTTAGATCCAGCATCTTTCGAGATTAAACTAAAGGAGTTTATTGACTATGAGGAGGAGAGTGTAATCGAACTACAAATTCAAGCCAAAGATAGTCAAGGATTAGCCAGCCATTCAGCTGTGTTAATAGAGATTGTTGATGTAAATGATAACGCCGCCATTATAATAATTAAATCTTTGAATAGTCCCGTTCCCGACAATGCGTCACCCGGTACAGAGGTTGGCATCATTAATGTGCAGGACAGAGACTCAGAGAATAACGGACAGGTGCGCTCCATTCAGCAAAACGTCCCATTTAAACTCGTTCCTTCAATCAAAAATTACTATTCTCTAGTGACCACAGGTGAATTAGACCGCGAGTTAGTGTCTGATTATAATATCACAATTACTGCTACTGATGAGGGCTCTCCGCCTTTATCTTCCACTAAGAATGTTCACTTTACTGTAGCTGATGTGAATGATAATCCACCTGTATTTGAGGATCAGAATTACAGAGCTCACCTGCAAGAAAATAACAAACCGGGTTCCTCTATTTGTTCAGTATCAGCCACAGATCCGGACTGGAGACAGAATGACACTGTAGTTTATTCTTTTTATTTATTGATTTTGATCAGTTAAAAGAGTTTTAAAGTTCTGGTGTTAGCCAGAGATAACGGTTCTCCTCCTCTGAGTAGTAACGTCACCGTGAGTGTCTTCATAACGGATGAGAATGACAACACCCCTCAGATATTATACCCGTCTCCGGATGAAAACTCCTTCATGACCGAGATGGTACCCAAAGCTGCTCAGACGGGCTCTCTGGTGTCCAAGGTAATCGCCGGGGACGCGGATTCTGGACAAAAGTCGTGGCTCACCTATCACATTATTAAATCGAGTGATCCGGGACTTTTCACTATCGGTGTTCCCAGTGGAGAAATCAGGACACAGCGAGACCTTTCTGAATCTGACAGTATGAAACAGAACCTTATTGTTTCCGTGAGAGATAACGGACAGCCCTCTCTCTCTGCCACGTGCGCATTATATTTACTTATATCAGATAACTTGGCTGAAGTTCCAGGACTGAAAGACATGTCTCATGACGAGAGCAGCTCCAAACTCACTTTTTATCTTATCATCGCGCTGGTGTCCGTTTCCACTTTCTTTTTGACCTTCATCATCATCATCCTGGCCGTGAGGTTTTGTCGCAGGAGAAAGCCCAGATTGTTGTTTGATGGAGCTGTAGCCATTCCCAGCGCGTATCTCCCTCCAAATTACGCAGAGGTGGAGGGTGCGGGAACTCTCCATAGCACTTACAATTATGACGCATACCTGACCACGGGCTCGCGCACGAGTGACTTCAAGTTCGTCAGATCTTATAACGAGGACACGCTGGCTGCTGCCCTGACACTGAAAAAGACTCAGTCTGCTGTGGATGATCTTGAGGGGCTTGATGATAATACAGTTCTTTTTTCTGAGGTAGGCGCAATCATTTGTGCTGATTAAGGGTATTCTTACTGTCCTCGTTTAAATAGTTTTAAAGTCAGTCCTTAAATCGCTGTTCGAACCTGAACTCATAAGATCATTCTACTTTTCGCATTTCATTAATAACTTTTAAGTAATTGCAATTTATTTTTAATAATTTCATTAACAACACGGGTGTTTTCACCAATTATAATTACATTTTTAATCTGTAAGTATAACAGAAGAGTGCAATGTGTTAAAAATAATATACCAGATTTTCTCAACTCAAAATGTTATATCCAAATTTTTCAGTTGGCTCAGTTGAAGTTTTGTCAAATTCAGGAACGGACTGTTGCAAGAAATGCTTATTTGCAATTATGACAGTTTTAGATGTAACCAGTCACTGCAACACTTTTAGGCCTGATTCTTTTATTTGCAACGGCGGAGCCTCAAATAGTGCCTCGAGAATTATTGAACTTGTACAAAAGAGGGATTCTTAAAACAAACCCTTTCCAGAATTTTTAATCTTGTCTGTTTTTATCTTCATACCTTTTTAAAATTAAGATTATGGACATCTTGAGAAAAATATTCTAAATAAAAAAATCTGCGATTTTGTGACATGAACAACTGCCAAATCATGTTTGCTTTATTTTGTGGGTTTCATTAGATTGTGGATTTCGTTTGTTCTAGTTAGTGTAATCAAATTTAATAACTCGTTATGATTTTTACTAGAAATATAATGGCTGGTTTTGCTTCATGCTTCATTTGATTTGTGCGAGGAAAAGTACTTAAATTTAGTCTGATTTAATGCACGATTGGGTTACTGTTTTAATTTTGGGAGTTTGAAGGTAGATTGTCTCTGACAGGTCACTTAGACAATCGCTGTAACGTAGGCTAACTGCAAAAGGGAAAAAAAACTGTTTCTCCTGAAACGCTCTTGTCGAATCTGTCAATGCATAGTGCATTTGTTATCATAAAGAGCTTAAATAAATTGCTTTCTCTACCTTTTTAAAGTTAAATATTTGTATTTTAAAATTCTAAACGCAATTTTTCATGTATATACTTATTTATATGAGTTCGTACGTTCTGAAGGCTGCGTTTCCCAAAAGCATCGTAAGGCTAAGTGCATCGTAAAGCAATCGTACGAATCATTTTAGATTTACGTACCGTTTCCCAAAAGCTTCATAATTTAAGTAGCACTTGAAAATCGTCGTAGGAATTTAGGATTACTCAGAGCACCCGTAGATCTAAGTGCATCTTAAGAAGACAGATTTATGAGGTCACCTGCAGGAAAACCGGAGAATTGCGCCTAAATTTAATCACTCCTATATGTGACTTTTCGGGGCGTTTTCCCGGACAAGCATTAGTTTAAACCAGGACTAGGCCTATAATTAAGGCCTAGTCCTAAAGATAATTAAGTTGTTTTAAAAAACATACTTTACAAAAAACATTACTGTGTGCATCTTGAGACAAAACAATCGTAGTGATATATTTTAAGATAAATTGTTTTTGATCAAGGCATCTCTCACATTTCAGTTAGTCTGAGACTAGGCTTAAGCCCTGTCCGGGAAACCGCCCCTTCATGTTTTAATTTATTTGGTCTTTTTGTTTGTTTAAATTTTTAAAATTTCTAAACAAAATAAATAAAATTACACTACAATAAAAATTAAATTACTGAACATACATTAATGAAGAAAAAAATATTTTTAGTATGGTTAAGTTATTGGTTCTAACAAAGGATGCATGTTTGTTGCTGGATTGCTGTATTAAAGTTACTCCACATTTTATGCAAAGTAAAAATGTTGTGTTTAAAAGAGAAATGGTCAAAATTCTTACTTGGTGTTTGTCAGTGTCTTTCTCCTGCTGCTGTTTAGTGCGCCATGATTTCCTCTTTGAGACTATTGTGAACTATCCTCAAATAATTTAGAGGAACTATGTGATTAAAGTTTTTCAGGCTGTTACACAGCTTGTATATCACACACTGCCTATCATATGTACCAACAACTGCAGAAGGCAATACTTAAAAAAATTGATTTGCTGAGAAATTGGATTGATTAGCTTTTCCCTTTATCGATCGCTCTCTTATTGAAAGGTTCATATTCATAATGACCAAACTTTGTGCTTATTATTAATAAAGTGCTGGTAGTTTATGTGTACAATAAACATTTTGTTTGGAACTAGAAATGTGTAAGCTAGATAATACATAGGCCCTAATAAAAACTTGAAATTGCCACCTCCACACCACCCTAAAGTGTAATAAAATGTGGTTCAACAAACACATAGACAGCATTTTTTAGTTTTGGTTTTATCTTTTAACTTTCCCTAGAACTTGCAAAATACATTGCACAATTACAGTGGATAAGTCCTTTCTAAACATAGAAAAAGTATTAAACGTTGCACAAAAATATGTTAAACAACATTAAACAATATTCATCTACCACATGCGTGTCGGGTGAAAATAATTGGCCTACACATTAAGAAAACAAGCGCCTACAGATAGTGACTCGTAAGCAGCACTTGAAGCATTGCTACGTGCAGTCGTGTTAAGTGCATTTTTGGGAAACACATGTGAAACGATGATGACCGTTCGCAAAGTGGCTCGTTGAAAACGCTCTTAAGTGCCAAGATCTATCCTTGCAAAGCTTTAATAGTTCACTTGGATTCAAGCGAAAATATGTTATTTTGTTTAGGCTTTTTCACACGTCGCTGTCCATGGTGCTGCACAGCCTGTGTCTCTTGATGGTGCTGTTTCCTTTTGTAAAATGTTGATCTTCGCGCTGCTAACTCTTGGTTGGGAAGGTATATAAAGACTGTTTAGTACTTGGGTTTACTGCTTGTTAGAAATGTTAGTTTAGTTTGACGCTTCGTGTTATGTCATGCCATTTATGTCACACATATCAGTCCTGGTTCAGCCATTTCATGTTGTGATCACAGTATATTATTCATTGTCTTGAAGACCCATAACACTGCTTATTTTGATAGCACAACTTATTTCGAACATCTGATTAAAATCATTAGCTCGTTAGTATAGAGATCTATGATCTGAACTGAGTGGATAAGATGAGTGTCATAATAAATGTGCAGGGCTGTGGGTCCCAAGATCCAGGGTTAATAATCACTGTTTCTTAACTCAAAGTGTCGCTGTTCACCAGAAAAAAAAATCTTTAACTGTTATATTGTGGTTCTCTCCACCCTGCTCATGATGTCATGCATAAAGCTTGCAGCTTCTTTTTTTTTTTATAGAATAATTTGTCGACACAATACGGAGTGCTTTCTGTCTCATGCTGTAAGCTTACAGTAGATTTCTTTTTCATACTGCTTTCTAATGGAATGTATTTTAAAGTATTTCTACATGGATTTCAAAAGCTTCAGTATTTCTGTTCAGATGTTTGGCTTTGTATTTTTTGTGCTACTGTCGCACACTGCTAATGGAGACATGAGGTATTCTTTTCCAGAGGAAATTAAATGCGTATCTGTTACAGGAAACATAGCAAGGGATATAGAGCTTGATGTCCACAAATTATCATCTTGCAAGGCTCGCATTGATACTGAAGGTAACAGAAAACGATACTTCAAAATTAATCTGAATACTGGAGAATTGATCATTTAAACTCGTTCCTTTAATCAAAAATTACTATTCTCTAGTGACCACAGGTGAATTAGACCGCGAGTTAGTGTCTGATTATAATATCACAATTACTGCTACTGATGAGGGCTCTCCGCCTTTATCTTCCAATAAGAATATTAACTTAACTGTAGCTGACGTGAATGATAATCCACCTGTATTTGAAGAACAGAATTACAGAGCTCACGTACAAGAAAATAACAAACCGGGTTCCTCTATTTGTTCAGTATCAGCCACAGATCCGGACTGGAGACAGAATGGCACTGTAGTTTATTCTCTGTTACCTTCTGATGTCAATGGCGCACCTGTTTCTTCTTTTGTATCTATTAATGGAAAGTGCTGGTTTTAGCCACAGATAACAGTTCTCCTCCTCTGAGTAGTATCATGACCCTGAGTGTCTTCATAACCTATGAGAATGACAACACCCCGCAGATATTATACCCCTCTCTGGATGGAAAAACTTTCATGACTGAGATGGTACTCAAAGTTGCGCAGGCGGGCTCTCTGGTGTCCAAAGTGATTGCCGTGGATGCGGATTCTGGAAAGAACCCGTGGCTCTGATATCACATTATTAAAGCGAGTGATCTGGGATTTTTCACCACCGGTGTCCACAGCGGAGAGATCAGGACACTGCGAGACCTTTCAGAACCTTCTTGTCTCCATGAGAGATAATGTACAGCCCCCCCTCTCTACCACGTGCGCATTGTATTTACTTATATCTGATAACTTGGCTGAAGTTCCAGAACTGAAATACATGTCTCATAACGAGAGCAGCTCCAAACTCACTTCTTATTTGATCATCGCGCTGGTGTCAGTTTCCTGTGAGGTTTTGTCGCAGGAGAAAGCCCAGACTGTTGTTTGATGGAGTTGTAGCCATTCCCAGCGCATATCTCCCTCCAAATTACGCAGAGGTGGAGGGCGCGGGAACTCTCCGCAGCACTTACAATTATGACGCATACCTGACCACGGGCTCACGCGAGAGGGACTTCAAGTTCGTCAGATCTTATAATGAGGACACGCCGACTGTGGTGGATGATCCTGAGGGGCTTGATGCACAAATTAGTAACTCATTTCAAGTATGATTAAATATTCCTATTTATTTTTGGATTATTATCGGTGCAATGGATGAATGTCAAATATGAATTTTCTTTTAGTTTTAAAATGCAGTTCGCTGCCTTGATGAAGAATGCATAGATTTTTTAAGGGATTTTTATGTGGATCCAAAAAGTATTGCCACAATTCCTCAACTGTTTAAAATAAACGTTAATGTTTTTATGTCTCTTCCTCGGGTTTTGTTCCAGTAATACACTTGCTAAAAGCTATTTATGCACAATTGTAAATCATCTTCACTATGAAACATTTTGCACTTAGTAACCTACTTTGAAAGTTTCTGTTTCCTTGTCTTTAGTGAGTTTTAGTAGCCTACTTGAAATGCTTTATATTAAAATACATTATTTTAATGGTAGGCTATAGAGAGCTACAATAGATTTTTTTCTGCTTATACCTGCTTTTATTCCATTTTCATCTTTATGGAACTTGTTTTCTAACTTCTCACCCAATAGTTATTGTTATGTATGTACTTTCAATATTTTTAACACAGATTAGCACATTTTAACATGGTTTGGTCCGCTGATCTGGAATTCGGCATGTGTTGAACTTTCAACAAAACTTGTTCACTTTACATGTACAGTAGTGAAAGTTTTGTTTTGGTTTGACTTTTTTCCCCGTCGCTGTCCATGGTGCTTTATAGGCAGTCTCTCTTTTTCAGGTGCTGTTTTAGTGTTTATTTTTGTTGGGTAATGTATAAACTTTATTCGTGCTTTTGTTCCGCCTCAGAACAATGTTAGTTTATGCTAGTTTAGTTTGATGCTGAGTGTTGTTTTTAAGGCATTTAAATAAAACTTTTTTCAATCCTGGTTCCACCAATTTCTTTTGTGAAAAGAGTGACTCTTAATTTTGGTTCTGGAGAGTCACAGCACTGCACATGTGGTTAGTGTCCATTATTTAACACCTTATTATAACATCAGCTGTTATACATATCCATTATTTAAACTGGCTTTGTTTGATTGGATGGACATCATAAATGTGCAGCGCTGTGGGTCCTTGGGACCTTACGTGAAGAATCGCCATGTTTGAGCATAAAACTTTGTGCAGTTTTTTAATATAACACTAAGTGTCGCTGTTTACTAGTAAAACCTTTTGTATTTATATTGTTGTTCTCTCCACCCTGATCATGATGTCATAATGCTTGCAGCTCGTTTCTTCAAAGAAATTTGTCGGCGCTGACGGAGTGATATCTGTCTCATTCTGTAATCTTACATTTAGGATTATTTTTTAATGTCGACTGATTTCTTAGGGATAGTATTTAGCCTACGTTGTTTTATGATGGATTCGAGAAGCTCCCTTGTTTTTGCTCGGATGTTTGGCTTTGCGTTTTTCGTGCTTATGGCGCACACCGCTAACGGAGACGTGAGCTATTCAATTACTGAGGAGATGAAGCGCGGGTCTGTGATTGGAAATTTAGCCAAAGATCTCGGGCTCGATGTGAACAGGCTGTCGTTTCGTAAGGCTCGCATTGACACTGAAGGTAATAGAAAACGGTTTTGTGATATTCGTTTGAATACTGGAGAACTGATCGTAGCAGAGAGGATTGACAGAGAGGCGTTTTGTGGAAAGAAAGCTTCGTGCGTTTTAAATCAAGAACTCGTGCTGGAAAATCCTTTAGAACTGCATCGCTTGATTCTCAATATTGAGGATATAAATGATAATTCACCGCAGTTCAAACAAAGTATAATCAAATTCGAAATAAGGGAATCAGCAGACAAAGGATCTCGGTATTTGTTAGACGAAGCCCACGATCCTGATATCGGTGTGAATTCTGTGCAGTCATATATGTTGCAAAACAATGATAATTTCCTTCTAAGTGTACTTACTGGAGCAAATAGAGGAAAATATGGAGAGCTCGTGCTAAATAAAGAGTTGGATCGTGAGCAGCAGAAAGAGGTGACTTTAATTCTTACTGCGGTTGACGGTGGGACTCCACCGAGATCAGGTACTGTAGTCATACACGTCACTGTGCTGGATGCTAATGATAATGCTCCAGTCTTTAGTCAGGCCGTCTATAAAGTCAGTCTGCCTGAAAATTCTCCTGTAGATACTGTAGTGGTTACAGTGAGCGCTACTGATGCTGACGAGGGACAAAATGGAGAGGTGACATACGAATTTGGGCATGTACCCGAAAGTCTTCTGGAAATATTTTTTCTTGATGCGATTACTGGTGAGATTAAACAAACTGGACCCATTGATTATGAGGAGGAGAGTTCATTTGAACTGCCAATTCAGGCTAAAGATGGTCAAGGGCTTGCAGGTCGGTCCATTTTATTGATAGATGTTGTTGATATCAATGATAACGCTCCTATAATAATAATTAAATCTCTGAATAGTCCCGTTCCCGAGAATGCGTCACCCGGTACAGAGGTTGGCATCATTAATGTGCAGGACAGAGACTCTGAGAATAACGGACAGGTGCGCTGCTCTATTCAGCAAAACGTCCCATTTAAACTAGTTCCTTCAATCAAAAATTACTATTCTCTAGTGACCACAGGTGAATTAGACCGCGAGTTAGTGTCTGATTATAATATCACAATTACTGCTACTGATGAGGGCTCTCCGCCTTTATCTTCCAGTAAGAATGTTCACTTTACTGTGGCTGACGTGAATGATAATCCACCTGTATTTGAAGAGCAGAATTACAGAGCTCACGTGCAAGAAAATAACAAACCGGGTTCCTCTATTTGTTCAGTATCAGCCACAGACCCGGACTGGAGACAGAATGGCACTGTAGTTTATTCTCTGTTACCTTCTGATGTCAATGGCGCACCGGTTCCTTCCTTTTTATCCATTAACGGAGACACCGGGGTCATTAATGCTTTGAAGTCGTTTGATTATGAACAGTTAAAGAGTTTTAAAGTGCTGGTGTTAGCCAGAGATAACGGTTCTCCTCCTCTGAGCAGTAACATCACCGTGAGTGTCTTGATAACGGATGAGAATGACAACACCCCTCAGATATTATACCCGTCTCTGGATGGAAACTCCTTCATGACCGAGATGGTACCCAAAGCTGCTCAGGCGGGCTCTCTGGTGTCCAAGGTGATCGCCGTGGACGCGGATTCTGGACAGAACGCGTGGCTCACCTATCACATTATTAAAGCGAGTGATCCGGGACTTTTCACTATCGGTGTCCACAGCGGAGAAATCAGGACACAGCGAGACCTTTCTGAATCTGACAGTATGAAACAGAACCTTATTGTCTCAGTGAGAGATAACGGACAGCCCTCTCTCTCTGCCACGTGCGCATTATATTTACTTATATCAGATAACTTGGCTGAAGTTCCAGAACTGAAAGACATGTCTCATGACGAGAGCAGCTCCAAACTCACTTTTTATCTGATCATCGCGCTGGTGTCCGTTTCCACTTTCTTTTTGACCTTCATCATCATCATTCTGGCCGTGAGATTTTGTCGCAGGAGAAAGCCCAGACTGTTGTTTGATGGAGCTGTAGCCATTCCCAGCGCGTATCTCCCTCCAAATTACGCAGAAGTGGAGGGCGCGGGAACTCTCCGCAGCACTTACAATTATGACGCATATCTGACCACGGGCTCGCGCACGAGTGACTTCAAGTTCGTCAGATCTTATAATGAGGGAACACTGACTGCTGACATGACGCTAAGAAAGACTCAGTCTGCTGTAGATGATCTTGAGGGACTTGATGCTGACATAAATGATTCTCTTCAGGTAAGGTCTATTATGCCTTTTTGCAATATTTTTGGTTAACTTTGTTCAATTCCAAAAACGTTTCTTCTTGTTCTAAACACACCTTCTTCCTTAATAGTACTTCCTTACATTTTCCGTAAATGTTTTCTGGTCAACGTTTCGTTAACGATTTTAATTATTATCTGATCATTTTCCCTTGAATAAATAGGGAGAAAAGTAAATTGAGGTCTAGACCGTCTATTGAAAATATTCGTAACGTTACAAAAAATCTAAATATTTTGGTAAATAAAGATGAAATTATCCGAATAAAATTAATAATAGATTTAACATTTCAAAAAGTGAAACTATTTAACCACAATAAAGAGAAGAAGATCTTATATGCCCGGTCTCACAGAAAAGGTTTAAAGGAATACTCCACAGTGAATGAAAATTCTGTCATGTATTATTCACCCTGAAGTCTTACGATAACCCATCCGTTTATCTTCGGAACATTAAAATAGTTTTGATGAGCTTTGTGACAGAATTTTCATTCTATTATCCTTTTAAGACTATAGTCCCAGATTTAAATGAAATTTTGAGCTGTCATAAAAAAAAGGCAACTGCCCTGACATATTTTAAAATATGTAATTGCCATTGTTATGTCTTAAGATGCGCACCAGTAATGTTTGTATATGGTGTTTCAATAAAAGAAAATATCCTAATTTAAAATATAAATTATAGTGTGTATTTTGCAAAGTCATGTTTTTTGCAGCATGTTTTGAAGTTTTTTTCCATTATAAGATGGTACTGAGTTTCAGTGCTCATCAATCAAGCAAGTTCATAATTATTATTTAAACTGTGTGTGTTTATTTTACATTTAGGCTACATATTTCTATAATTCTTGTCTAGCACACAAAGTAATGGTTTGCATGCCATTTTTAAGTGGACTGTTCATTTGCATTAGATATGTTTTTGTGTTGCTGTCAATGGCTTTGCACAAGCAGAGTTTAGTGATGTTTGGGTTCGCTCTTATATCAAAAAGCAACGGCTTCCGCTGAAACCCTGAGAAAACTGAGTTTTCTCACTATATTTAAACTAATCATACTAGGTAATACAGTGAGTGCGTTGAATGTTTTGCAGTTTCTTACTTTTACTCGTAGTGTCGCTGTTCACCTGTACTATCATGAGCAGTAACATATTACTCGCTCCACCCTGTTAGTGATGTATTGGCTGGACCAGCTAGTCTCGTACACACGAGCTTTTCTCCGATCCTCTCTCTTAGTTTTACGTTATAGCTTTCCCCCGCTGGATTTACATGTTTTTCTGGCATTTTGTTTTGATGTGCATATTTTCCAAATGGGTTCCCAAAGCTTGTGGTTTGGTGGTCCGATGTTTGGCTTTTTGTTCTTCATGATCATGGCGCACACCGCTAATGGAGACGTGGGCTATTCAATTCCGGAGGAGATAAAGCGCGGATCTGTGATTGGAAATATAGCAAAGGATCTCGGTCTCGATGTGAACAGACTGTCGTCTCGTAAGGCTCGTATTGATACTGAAGGTAACAGAAAGCGATACTGCGACATCAATCTGAATAACGGAGATCTTACAGTAGCGGATAGGATCGACAGAGAGGCGCTTTGTAAAGAGAGACCTTCCTGTGTCCTTAATTTCGAATTAGTTCTAGAACATCCATTGGAAATACATAATGTTGGAATACAAATTCAGGATATTAACGATAATACACCAACATTTTCTAAAGACGTAATAAAGCTAGAGATAAGTGAGAGCGCTGTTAAAGGCGCTCGGTTTCGTGTGAATGAGGCTCATGATGCAGACATAGGAAAGAACGGGGTTCAAAGCTATTCGATCGAAAAGAATGACCATTTTATTGTATCTGTCTCTACAAATGCAGATGGTGGCAAGAATATTGAGTTAGTGCTGAATAAAGAGTTGGATCGTGAGCAGCAGAAAGAGGTGACTTTAATTCTTACTGCGGTTGACGGTGGGACTCCACCGAGATCAGGTACTGTAGTCATACACGTCACTGTGCTGGATGCTAATGATAATGCTCCAGTCTTTAGTCAGGCCGTCTATAAAGTCAGTCTGCCTGAAAATTCTCCTGTAGATACTGTAGTGGTTACAGTGAGCGCTACTGATGCTGACGAGGGACAAAATGGAAAAGTGATTTACGAGTTTAGTCGAATATTTGGAATTGCGACGGAATTATTTGATCTGGATCAAAATAGTGGGGAGATTAAATTGAAAGGCCAGGTTGATTTTGAAGAGGAGGTAACACATGAACTGCTTATTGAGGGAAAGGATGGCTCTGGACTTTCTTCGGACACTAGAGTGATCATACAAATAACAGATGTGAACGATAACGCCCCTATAATAATAATTAAATCTCTGAATAGTCCCGTTCCCGAGAATGCGTCACCCGGTACAGAGGTTGGCATCATTAATGTGCAGGACAGAGACTCTGAGAATAACGGACAGGTGCGCTGCACCATTCAGCAAAACGTCCCATTTAAACTCGTTCCGTCAATCAAAAATTACTATTCTCTAGTGACCACAGGTGAATTAGACCGCGAGTTAGTGTCTGATTATAATATCACAATTACTGCTACTGATGAGGGCTCTCCGCCTTTATCTTCCAGTAAGAATGTTCACTTTACTGTAGCTGACGTGAATGATAATCCACCTGTATTTGAAGAGCAGAATTACAGAGCTCATGTGCAAGAAAATAACAAACCGGGTTCCTCTATTTGTTCAGTATCAGCCACAGACCCGGACTGGAGACAGAATGGCACTGTAGTTTATTCTCTGTTACCTTCTGATGTCAATGGAGTACCAGTTTCCTCGTTTTTATCTGTTAACGCAGACACCGGGGTCATTCATACCGTGAGGTCATTTGATTATGAACAGTTAAAGAGTTTTAAAGTGCTGGTGTTAGCCAGAGATAACGGTTCTCCTCCTCTGAGCAGTAACGTGACTGTGAGTGTCTTGATAACGGATGAGAATGACAACACCCCTCAGATATTATACCCGTCTCTGGATGGAAACTCCTTCATGACCGAAATGGTACCCAAAGCTGCTCAGGCGGGCTCTCTGGTGTCCAAGGTGATCGCCGTGGACGCGGATTCTGGACAGAACGCGTGGCTCTCCTATCACATTATTAAAGCGAGTGATCCGGGACTTTTCACTATCGGTGTCCACAGTGGAGAAATCAGGACGCAGCGAGACCTTTCTGAATCTGACAGTATGAAACAAAACCTTATTGTCTCAGTGAGAGATAACGGACAGCCCTCCCTCTCTGCCACGTGCGCATTGTATTTACTTATATCAGATAACTTGGCTGAAGTTCCAGAACTGAAAGACATGTCTCATGACGAGAGCAGCTCCAAACTCACTTTTTATCTGATCATCGCGCTGGTGTCCGTTTCCACTTTCTTTTTGACCTTCATCATCATCATCCTGGCCGTGAGGTTTTGTCGCAGGAGAAAGCCCAGACTGTTGTTTGATGGAGCTGTAGCCATTCCCAGCGCGTATCTCCCTCCAAATTACGCAGAGGTGGAGGGCGCGGGAACTCTCCGCAGCACTTACAATTATGACGCATATCTGACCACAGGCTCGCGCACGAGTGACTTCAAGTTCGTCAGATCTTATAATGAGGGAACACTGACTTCTGACATGACGCTAAGAAAGACTCAGTCTGCTGTAGATGATCTTGAGGGACTTGATGCTGACATAAATGATTCTCTTCAGGTAAGGTCTATTATGCCTTTTTGCAATATTTTTGGTTAACTTTGTTCAATTTCAAACACGTTTCTTCTTGTAAACACACCTTCTTCCTTAGTACTTCCTTACATTTTACGTAAAATTGTTCTGGTCTAGGTTTCGTTAACGATTTTAATTATTAACTGATCATTTTCCTTTAATAAATAAGGAGAAAAGTAAATTGAGGTCTAGACCGTCTATTGAAAATATTCGTATCGTTACAAAAAAATCTAAATATTTTGGGAATAAAGATAAAATTATGAGAATAAAGTTAATAATAGATTTAACATTGCAAAAGGTGAAACAATTTAACCACAATACAGAGAAGAAGATCTTACATGCCCGGTCTCACAGAAAAGGTTTAAAGGAATACTCCACAGTAGAATGAAAATTCTGTCATGTATTATTCACCCTGAAGTCTTCGATAACCCATCCGTTTATCTTCGGATCACAAATTAAAATAGTTTTGATGAGCTTTGTGACAGAATTTTCATTCTAGTATCCTTTTAAGGATAAACTGCCCTCACATAATTATTTTAATTGCCATTGTTATGTCTTAAAATGCGCACCAGTAATGTTTGTATATGGTGTTTCAATAAAAGAAAATATCCTAATTTAAAATATAAATTATAGTGTGTATTTTGCAAAGTCATGTTTTTGTTTTGAAGTTTTTTCCATTATAAGATGATACTGAGTTCCAATGCTCATTAATCAAGCAAGTTCATAATTATTATTTAAACTGTTTGTGTTTATTTTACATATAGGCTATATTTCTATAATTCTTGTCTAGCACACAAAGTAATGGTTTGCATGCCATTTTTGTACTATCAGTGGACTGTTCATTTGCATTAGATATGTTTTTTTTGTGTTGCTGTCAATGGCTTTGCACAAGCAGAGTTTAGTGATGTTTGGGTTCGCTCTTATATCAAAATGCAACGGCTTCCGCTGAAACCCTGAGAAAACGGAGTTTTCTCATTTAAACTAATCATAGGTAATACAGTGAGTGCTTTGAATGTTTTGCAGTTTCTTACTTTTACTCGTAGTGTCGCTGTTCACCTGTACTATCATGAGCAGTAACATATTACTCGCTCCACCCTGTTAGTGATGTATTGGCTGGACCAGCTAGTCTCGTACACACGACCTTTTCTCCGATCCTCTCTCTTCGTTTTACGTTATAGCTTTCCCCCGCTGGATTTACATTTTTTCTGGCATTTTGTTTCGATATGCATATTTACCAAATGTGTTCCCAAAGCTTGCGGTTTGGTGGTCCGATGATTGGCTTTTTGTTCTTCATGATCATGGCGCACACCGCTAATGGAGACGTGGGCTATTCAATTCCGGAGGAGATAAAGCGCGGATCTGTGATTGGAAATATAGCAAAGGATCTCGGGCTCGATGTGAACAGACTGTCGTCTCGTAAGGCTCGTATTGATACTGAAGGTAACAGAAAGCGATACTGCGACATCAATCTGAATAACGGAGATCTTACAGTAGCGGATAGGATCGACAGAGAGGCGCTTTGTAAAGAGAGACCTTCCTGTGTCCTTAATTTCGAATTAGTTCTAGAACATCCATTGGAAATACATAATGTTGGAATACAAATTCAGGATATTAACGATAATACACCAACATTTTCTAAAGACGTAATAAAGCTAGAGATAAGTGAGAGCGCTGTTAAAGGCGCTCGGTTTCGTGTGAATGAGGCTCATGATGCAGACATAGGAAAGAACGGGGTTCAAAGCTATTCGATCGAAAAGAATGACCATTTTATTGTATCTGTCTCTACAAATGCAGATGGTGGCAAGAATATTGAGTTAGTGCTGAATAAAGAGTTGGATCGTGAGCAGCAGAAAGAGGTGACTTTAATTCTTACTGCGGTTGACGGTGGGACTCCACCGAGATCAGGTACTGTAGTCATACACGTCACTGTGCTGGATGCTAATGATAATGCTCCAGTCTTTAGTCAGGCCGTCTATAAAGTCAGTCTGCCTGAAAATTCTCCTGTAGATACTGTAGTGGTTACAGTGAGCGCTACTGATGCTGACGAGGGACAAAATGGAAAAGTGATTTACGAGTTTAGTCGAATATTTGGAATTGCGACGGAATTATTTGATCTGGATCAAAATAGTGGGGAGATTAAATTGAAAGGCCAGGTTGATTTTGAAGAGGAGGTAACACATGAACTGCTTATTGAGGGAAAGGATGGCTCTGGACTTTCTTCGGACACTAGAGTGATCATACAAATAACAGATGTGAACGATAACGCCCCTATAATAATAATTAAATCTCTGAATAGTCCCGTTCCCGAGAATGCGTCACCCGGTACAGAGGTTGGCATCATTAATGTGCAGGACAGAGACTCTGAGAATAACGGACAGGTGCGCTGCACCATTCAGCAAAACGTCCCATTTAAACTCGTTCCGTCAATCAAAAATTACTATTCTCTAGTGACCACAGGTGAATTAGACCGCGAGTTAGTGTCTGATTATAATATCACAATTACTGCTACTGATGAGGGCTCTCCGCCTTTATCTTCCAGTAAGAATGTTCACTTTACTGTAGCTGACGTGAATGATAATCCACCTGTATTTGAAGAGCAGAATTACAGAGCTCATGTGCAAGAAAATAACAAACCGGGTTCCTCTATTTGTTCAGTATCAGCCACAGACCCGGACTGGAGACAGAATGGCACTGTAGTTTATTCTCTGTTACCTTCTGATGTCAATGGAGTACCAGTTTCCTCGTTTTTATCTGTTAACGCAGACACCGGGGTCATTCATACCGTGAGGTCATTTGATTATGAACAGTTAAAGAGTTTTAAAGTGCTGGTGTTAGCCAGAGATAACGGTTCTCCTCCTCTGAGCAGTAACGTGACTGTGAGTGTCTTGATAACGGATGAGAATGACAACACCCCTCAGATATTATACCCGTCTCTGGATGGAAACTCCTTCATGACCGAAATGGTACCCAAAGCTGCTCAGGCGGGCTCTCTGGTGTCCAAGGTGATCGCCGTGGACGCGGATTCTGGACAGAACGCGTGGCTCTCCTATCACATTATTAAAGCGAGTGATCCGGGACTTTTCACTATCGGTGTCCACAGTGGAGAAATCAGGACACAGCGAGACCTTTCTGAATCTGACAGCATGAAACAGAACCTTATTGTCTCAGTGAACGATAACGGACAGCCCTCTCTCTCTGCCACGTGCGCATTGTATTTACTTATATCAGATAACTTGGCTGAGGTTCCAGAACTGAAAGACATGTCTCATGACGAGAGCAGCTCCAAACTCACTTTTTATCTGATCATCGCGCTGGTGTCCGTTTCCACTTTCTTTTTGACCTTCATCATCATCATCCTGGCCGTGAGGTTTTGTCGCAGGAGAAAGCCCAGACTGTTGTTTGATGGAGCTGTAGCCATTCCCAGCGCGTATCTCCCTCCAAATTACGCAGAGGTGGAGGGCGCGGGAACTCTCCGCAGCACTTACAATTATGACGCAAATCTGACCACAGGCTCGCGCACGAGTGACTTCAAGTTCGTCAGATCTTATAACGAGGACACGCTGGCTGCTGACCTGACACTGAAACAGACTCAGTCTGCTGTGGATGATCTTGAGGGGCTTGACGGAAATACAGTTCTTTTTTCTGAGGTAGGCGCAATCATTTGTGCTGATTAAGTGTATTATTGTACTCGTTTAAATAGTTTTAAAGTCAGTCCTTAAATCGCTGTTCGATCCCATACTGAAATCATAAGATCATTCTACTTTTAGCATTTCATTAATAACTTTTTATTAATAACATTAATATTAATGTATTAATAACATTAATATTATAATATTAATTCATTAATAACAATTGCAATTTATTTTTTAATGTAACAACTCCGGTGTTTTCACAAATTATGATTTTATTTTTCATCTGTCAAGTATAACAGAAGAGTTCAATGGGTTGAAAAATAATATATACAAGATTTTCTCAATTCAAAATGTTGTAGTGACTAAATTTTTCCGTTGGCTCAGTTGACGTTTTGTAAATTTCAGGAACGGACTGTTGCAAGAAATGATTATTTGCAATGATACTTTTAGATGTAAACGGTCACTGCAACACTTTTAAGCCTAATTTTTATTTTTACTTTTTTGCAACGGCGGAGCCTCAAATAGTGCCTCGAGAATTATTTAACTTGTACAAAAGAGGGATTCTCAAAATAAACCCTTGCAAGAATTCTTATTCTTGTCTGTTTTTAACTTCATACCTTTTTAAAATTAAGATTCTGGACATCCTGAGAAAAATATTCTAAATTCTATATTCTTTAATATTTTTGCTGCAATTTTGTAACATGAACAACTGCCAAATCATGTTTGCTTTATTTTGTGGGTTTCATTAGATTGTGGATTTCGTTTTATTATATAGTTAGTTTAATCAAATATAAGAACTCGTTATGATTTTTACCAGAAATATGATGGCTGGTTTTGCTTCACTGCTTCGTTTGTTTTGTACGAGGAAAAGTAGGCTACTTCAGTTTTGTCTGATTTAATGCACGATTGGATAACTGTTTTAGTTTTGGGAGTTTGAAGGTAGATTTACACATGAACTAATAGGTCACTTATCGCTGTAATGTTTTTTCCTTTTGCAGTTACTGTACGTGTTTCTCCTGAAACGCGCTTGTTGAATCTGTCACTGTTATTCGCTGCGGAACATTTATCGTCTTTTTTTCTTTGGGCATTCCTCTTCTCTGTTTTATTGAGGTTTTTATCACCTTGCTTTGAATAAAAAACAAATATTTTTTTTATTATATAGAGCTGAAATAAATAGCTTTCTCTGCCTTTTTAAGTTAAATATTTGTATTTTAAAATTATACACGCAATTTTTCATGTATAGGGCTATTTAAATGAGTTCGTCCGTACTGATCTGGTCACAACTTTGGTAAGCGTTTAGCAAAACTTTAATAGTTCTCTTGGATTACAGATTAAAATATGTTATTTTGTTTTGGTTTTTACATGTCGCTGTCCATGGTGCTGCACAGCCTGTGTCTCTTGATGGTGCTGTTTCCTTTTGTACAATGTTGATCTTCGCGCTGCTAACTCTTGATTGGGAAAGTATATAAACACTGTTGATTTCTTGGGTTTACTGCTTGTTATAAATATTAGTTTAGTTTAACGCTTAGTGTTATGCCATTTATGTCACACATATCAATCCTGGTTCCGCCACTTTATGCTGTTATCGCAGTAGATATTAATCCTTGTCCTAAAGACCCAGAACACTGCTTATCGTGATACTAACCCTTATTTCGAACATCTGATTAAAATCATCAGCTCGTTAGTATAGAGATCTATGATCTGAACTGAGTGGATAAGACAAGTGTCATAATAAATGTGCAGGGCTGTGGGTCCCCAGAACGTTTGTGCAGTTTCTTAATTTAACTCATAGTGTCGCTGTTCACTGGTAAAATATTTGACCATTATATTGTAGTTCTCTCCACCCTGCTCATGAGAACTGTCATACGTAAGGCTTGCAGCTTGTTTTTTTTCATAGAAATTTGTCGACACAAAACGGAGTGCTTTCTGTCTCACGCTGTAAGCTTACAGTAGATTTCTTTTTCATACCGCTTTCTAATGGAATGTATTTAAAGGATTTCTTCATGGATTTGAACAGCTTCAGTATTTCTGTTCAGATGATCGGCTTTGTATTTTTTGTGCTTCTGTCGCACACTGCTAATGGAGACGTGAGGTATTCTTTTCCAGAGGAAATGAAACGCGGCTCTGTTATTGTGAACATAGCAAGGGATTTCGAGCTTGATGTCCACAAACTATCATCTCGTAAGGCTCGCATTGATACTGAAGGTAACAGAAAACGATACTTCGAAATTAATCTGAATAATGGAGAATTGATCGTAGCGGACAGGATCGACAGAGAGGCGCTTTGCGGAAAGAAAGCTGCGTGCGTTTTAAATCAGGAAATCATGCTCGAAAATCCATTAGAATTGCATCGCATCACTTTACAAATTGAAGACATAAACGATAACGACCCACATTTTGATGAAGATACTATTAGAATTGAAATCAGGGAGTCGGCAGATAGTGGCGAGCGTTTCTTAATCGAGGAAGCGCACGACCCGGATATAGGAAAGAATTCAGTTCAGTTTTACTCTTTAGGAAAAAACGAACACTTCGTTTTATCTGTTAAATCGAATGACTTAGGTGGGAAATATTGCGAATTGGTGCTGAATAAAGAGTTGGATCGTGAGCAGCAGAAAGAGGTGACTTTAATTCTTACTGCGGTTGACGGTGGGACTCCACCGAGATCAGGTACTGTAGTCATACACGTCACTGTGCTGGATGCTAATGATAATGCTCCAGTCTTTATTCAGGCCGTCTATAAAGTCAGTCTGCCTGAAAATTCTCCTATAGATACTGTAGTGGTTACAGTGAGCGCTACTGATGCTGACGAGGGACAAAATGGAGAGGTGACATATGCGTTAGGCCATGTTTCTGATGAAGATAAGAAATTATTTTTATTAAATCGTAAAACAGGAAAGATAACTGTTATTGGAGCAGTTGATTACGAGGAGAAATCAGTGTATGAGTTGCGTGTTTTAGGTAAAGATGCAGCAGGTTTAACGTCTTACTCAATGGTGGTAATAGAAATTTCAGATGTAAATGACAATGCTCCTATTATAATAATTAAATCTCTGAATAGTCCCGTTCCCGAGAATGCGTCACCCGGTACAGAGGTTGGCATCATTAATGTGCAGGACAGAGACTCTGAGAATAACGGACAGGTGCGCTGCTCCATTCAGCAAAACATCCCATTTAAACTCGTTCCTTCAATCAAAAATTACTATTCTCTAGTGACCACAGGTGAATTAGACCGCGAGTTAGTGTCTGATTATAATATCACGATTACTGCTACTGATGAGGGCTCTCCGCCTTTATCTTCCACTAAGAATATGTACTTCACTGTAGCTGACGTGAATGATAATCCACCTGTATTTGAAGAGCAGAATTACAGAGCTCACGTGCAAGAAAATAACAAACCGGGTTCCTCTATTTGTTCAGTATCAGCTACAGATCCGGACTGGAGACAGAATGGAACTGTAGTTTATTCTCTGTTACCTTCTGGTGTCAATGGAGTACCAGTTTCCTCCTTTTTATCCATTAATGGAGACACCGGGGTCATTCATGCCGTGAAGTCATTTGATTATGAACAGCTGAAAAGTTTTAAAGTTCTGGTGTTAGCCAGAGATAACGGTTCTCCTCCTCTGAGCAGTAACGTCACCGTGAGTGTCTTGATAACGGATGAGAATGACAACACCCCTCAGATATTATACCCCTCTCCAGATGGAAACTCCTTCATGACCGAGATGGTACCCAAAGCTGCTCAGGCGGGCTCTCTGGTGTCCAAGGTGATCGCTGTGGACGCGGATTCTGGACAGAACGCGTGGCTCTCCTATCACATTATTAAAGCGAGTGATCCGGGACTTTTCACTATCGGTGTTCACAGTGGAGAGATCAGGACACAACGAGACCTTTCTGAATCTGACAGTATGAAACAAAACCTTATTGTCTCAGTGAGAGATAACGGACAGCCCTCCCTCTCTGCCACGTGCGCATTATATTTACTTATATCAGATAACTTGGCTGAAGTTCCAGAACTGAAAGACATGTCTCATGACGAGAGCAGCTCCAAACTCACTTTTTATCTGATCATCGCGCTGGTGTCCGTTTCCACTTTCTTTTTGACCTTCATCATCATCATTCTGGCCGTGAGGTTTTGTCGAAGGAGAAAGCCCAGACTGTTGTTTGATGGAGCTGTAGCCATTCCCAGCGCGTATCTCCCTCCAAATTACGCAGAGGTGGAGGGCGCGGGAACTCTCCGTAGCACTTACAATTATGACGCATACCTGACCACGGGCTCGCGCACGAGTGATTTCAAGTTTATAAGATCTTATAATGAGGACACACTAGCTGCTGACATGACGCTGAAAAAGAATCCTTCTTCTGTGGATGATCTTGAGGGACTTGATGGAAATACAGTTCATTTTTCTGAGGTAGGCCAATTATTTGTGCTGATTAAGAGTATTGTTATTGTCCTCGTTTAAATCGTTTTATAGATCGAACCCACACTGAATTCATAAGATTATACAAATATGTGTGATTACTTAATTAGGAGATTTTGTGTCTTACAGGATAATCATAACGACAAAACTTTATTCGAAAAGGGCTGTTGTCAGGTTTAGAAGCATTTGTTCTAGATTTTTAACAATATTGAAAAGTTTCATTTTCCAAGAAGTTTAGTCTAGGCTATACGAAATCAGGAAAATTTTACTTCTAAGTAATTCCAATTTATTGTTTTCATGTTTTCCCCAATAATAATTGTATTTTTCATCTGTAAGTTTAATAGAAAACAGTGCAATGGAGAAATAGGTTAAAATAATTATTTTTTTAATTTTTGCTTTCATGGAATTAGCCCTCAACTCAAAAATTTGCAGTAACTGGTTATATCTAAAATATTCAGATGTCTCGGTTTTTGCAAATTGTCTTAAGTTTTGTAAATTTAAGGAATGTCTATTCTTATTTGGTCTTTCCTCTGCTCTGTTTTATTGAGGTTTTAATATATTGCATTCCCTGCCTTTTCTAAAGTTAAATGCTTGTATTTTAAAATAGTAAAAACTCTTTCATGTATATATTTAAATGAGTTTGTCTGTTCTGGTCTGGTCACAACATATGTTAAATCGTTAAACTTAAACGTTTAGCAAAGCTTCACAGTTCACTTGGATAAAGGGGAGAATACGTTTTTGGCTTTTTTACACATCGCTGCATGGTGCTGCACAGCTTGTGTCTCTTGATGGTGCTGTGTTTCCTTTTGTAAAATGTTGATCTTCAGATGTTGAATCCTTCATACTGTGATTGCATGCAGATATTAATCATTGTCCTGGAAATCCAGAACACTTTTTATAGGAACCCTTATTTCGAACATCTGATTAAAATCATAAAATCGTTAGCATAGAGATCCATAATCTGAATTGAGTGATGATAAGTGTCATAATAAATGTGCAGGGCTGTGGGTCCCCAGAACCGTGGTTAACAATCACACTGTTTTAACACTAAAATTTGTGCAGTTTCTTTACTTAACTCATAGTGTCGCTGTTCACCAGAACAACATTCTTCAAAATATCTTCTTTTCTGTTCTACAGAAGAAAGAAAGTCATACAGGTTTGAAATGACAAGAAGTTGAGTAAATAATGACAGATTTTTTTAAGGTGAACTATTCCTTTAAGTTCATACAAGAACCAAGAGCAAGTTTTATAGGTAACTAGATGTTCCTTAAGTAAATAATTAGGAACTTGGACATTCCTCACATAAACATGCATGTATGAGAATTCTGTAAAGGTGTCTAAAGGTTCTTAACTATAGGTGTTGCAATTCTGGCATCTGAGGACTCATAAGTGGTACATAGGGATTAGTGAGCCTGTTGGTTGTATTTTGAAGACTAGCTTTTACTTTATTATTTTTCAGTAATATTTATAGTTTTTTTTTGCATTTAAGTAATATGCTCTTGCTGTCTGCAGTTTTTAAAGAACTTATCATTATCTCACGAGTGCTGTGTAAATAAGAAACCGCTTAGTAATGCAGTTCTGGAATAAAATACCGTAAAAATTGACTACAGGAGAAGCCTTCGAAAAATGTGTTTGAATTTTTAAGTTTGTCATTTGTTAGTTTATTTTAAGGACCTCATAGTTTTTTTGAGCATACACTCTAAAAAGTGCTTGTTGTTTTTGACCCATGCTGGGTAACTTTTGGACAGAACACACTGCTGGGCTAAAAATGACCCATGCTGAGTTATTTCAACCCTGCCTCTTGTTCGTTTTCTCTCATGATTGGGTCATTTTAACCCATCAGAGTGTTCTGTCCAATATTTACCCAGCATGGGTCAAAAACAACCCAGCACTTTTTAGAGTGTACAGTCTCCTATCTAATATGTATCAACATATCAACTTTCTGGCTATGCCCTAGCAAACAGCTATACCTTATCTGGATGAAAACAAGTCCTTATGTGTCACCCCCTTACAACTGCCTTGCCTGCCCTAGCAACCATTAAGAAATGCTCTCGAAACGTGCAGCAACTATCTAATCATAGCTTGGCAACAAAACATTGTGACTCAGAGTTTTAGACTTGAAGCTTTGAAATATAGCCTTTGAGACAATGAGGTGGCCTGTTTTACAACAGAAAACACAACTTACATTTTATCAAGAAAATCTACGTATTTGTTATTGCTGTCCATGGTGCTGGAGAACTGTGACTCTGTTTCAGTATTTGTAATTGTTGTATTGTAAAAAAAATGTCCAGATAGAACTGTGAGGAGATACATTTACATTTAGTCATTTAGCAGACGCTTTTATCCAAAGCGACTTATCGCATACATATCTATAAAAAAGTGATTTTTCTGTTTCAGATGCATGCTTATGTGGCACTTTTTAAAAATATTTTTTTAACGTCAGCAGTTTTTAAAATAGACATAATGGTGCAAAATGTTCTTGTGAATAATTTAGAAGTGTTAGAAGTTACTTTAAAATATCAGTTTTCGACCTCATGGTGTCGCTGTGCCCCTGCAAAGTGAAGAGAGGATAATTTTCCCACCTACCAGTGCTTCTTTCTTTGCACCACAGTTTTTTTGTGTGGTAACACGTCATGTACATGATCGACAGCTATCGCGTCTTGATTTTAAAATTCTGAGCATCTTTAAGTAATATTTTCTGCGAAACAGGTCAATTAAGGCACGCGTGTTTGTCATTATCAACCTGAAATGAAGAAAAAAGGATTACCGGTTTTTTTTGAGCTTCTGGCTTTTCTCTTGGTTTCGCTCATGGCGCACACCGCTAATGGAGACGTCAGCTATTCTGTTCCGGAGGAGATGAAGCGCGGGTCTGTGATTGGAAATATAGCCAAAGATCTCGGGCTCGATGTAAACAGACTGTCGTCTCGTAAGGCTCGCATTGACACTGAAGGTAACAGAAAACGATTTTGTGAGGTTAATCTGAATACTGGCGAACTGACCGTAGCGGAGAGGATCGACAGAGAGGCGCTTTGTGGAAAGAAAGCATCATGCGTGATAAAACAGGAGCTCGTGCTGGAAAATCCTTTAGAATCTCATCGCATTAACATCAATGTTCAAGATATAAATGATAATTCTCCTTTGTTTAAAAAAGATCCGATTAAATTGGAAATCAGAGAATCGGCAGTGAAAGGTGCTCGTTTTTTACTTGAGGAAGCTCACGATGCGGATATTGGAACTAATTCTGTTCAAAATTACAATTTAATACAGAATGAACATTTTGAGTTAGCCGTTACTGCTAAAACAACGGGGAGAATATATGGTGAATTGCTCCTTCGGAGAGAATTAGATCGTGAGCAACAACAGAGTGTTTCATTGATTCTTACTGCGGTTGACGGTGGGACTCCACCGAGATCAGGTACTGTAGTCATACACGTCACTGTGCTGGATGCTAATGATAATGCTCCAGTCTTTAGTCAGGCCGTCTATAAAGTCAGTTTGCCTGAAAATTCTCCTGTAGATACTGTAGTGGTTACAGTGAGCGCTACTGATGCTGATGAGGGACAAAATGGAGAAATAACGTACGAATTTGGGCACGTTTCAGAAAATGATTTGGCAATATTTTCTCTCGACTCCACTAATGGAAAGATTTCATTGACAGGGTCTCTTGACTATGAAGATGAGTCGTTATTTGAACTTCCGATTCAAGCAACGGATGGATTGGGAATGGTCTCTTATGCAACTGTTGTTATTGAAATATCAGATGTCAATGATAACGCTCCCATGTTATTAATAAAATCTCTAAATAGTCCCGTTCCCGAGAATGCGTCACCCGGTACAGAGGTTGGCATCATTAATGTGCAGGACAGAGACTCTGAGAATAACGGACAGGTGCGCTGCTCTATTCAGCAAAACGTCCCATTTAAACTCATTCCTTCAATCAAAAATTACTATTCTCTAGTGACCACAGGTGAATTAGACCGCGAGTTAGTGTCTGATTATAATATCACAATTACTGCTACTGATGAGGGCTCTCCGCCTTTATCTTCCAGTAAGAATGTTCACTTTACTGTAGCTGACGTGAATGATAATTCACCTGTATTTGAAGAGCAGAATTACAGAGCTCACGTGCAAGAAAATAACAAACCGGGTTCCTCTATTTGTTCAGTATCAGCCACAGATTCGGACTGGAGACAGAATGGCACTGTAGTTTATTCTCTGTTACCTTCTGATGTCAATGGCGCACCGGTTCCTTCCTTTTTATCCATTAATGGAGACACCGGGGTCATTAATGCTTTGAAGTCATTTGATTATGAACAGTTAAAGAGTTTTAAAGTGCTGGTGTTAGCCAGAGATAACGGTTCTCCTCCTCTGAGCAGTAACGTCACCGTGAGTGTCTTGATAACGGATGAGAATGACAACACCCCTCAGATATTATACCCCTCTCCGGATGGAAACTCCTTCATGACCGAGATGGTACCCAAAGCTGCTCAGGCGGGCTCTCTGGTGTCCAAGGTGATCGCCGTGGACGCGGATTCTGGACAGAACGCGTGGCTCACCTATCACATTATTAAAGCGAGTGATCCGGGACTTTTCACTATCGGTGCTCACAGTGGAGAGATCAGGACACAGCGAGACCTTTCTGAATCTGACAGCATGAAACAGAACCTTATTGTCTCAGTGAGAGATAACGGACAGCCCTCCCTCTCTGCCACGTGCGCATTGTATTTACTTATATCAGATAACTTGGCTGAAGTTCCAGAACTGAAAGACATGTCTCATGACGAGAGCAGCTCCAAACTCACTTTTTATCTGATCATCGCGCTGGTGTCCGTTTCCACTTTCTTTTTGACCTTCATCATCATCATTCTGGCTGTGAGGTTTTGTCGAAGGAGAAAGCCCAGACTGTTGTTTGATGGAGCTGTAGCCATTCCCAGCGCGTATCTCCCTCCAAATTACGCAGAGGTGGAGGGCGCGGGAACTCTCCGCAGCACTTACAATTATGACGCATATCTGACCACAGGCTCGCGCACGAGTGATTTCAAGTTCGTCAGATCTTATAATGAGGACACACTTACTGCTAACATGACGATAAAAAAGACTCAGTCCGTTGAGAATATCCTGGACGGTCTTTGCAATGAAAATACTTCTCAGGTATGATATTTATTGTTTTAGTTTATGGTTTAATTAATCCAAACTGGCATATGATTTAAATGTAAATGTGTGTGCAAATACATACTATTACACATATTTTTATTATAAAAACACTCCGTTTTTGAAGATTATCTTAATGTTTTTTTTCTAAAACCATTAATCTTTTTGCAGATTCTTTGTTCTTGATCCTATAACGTCTTTACAAGTCATTGTGTCAGCTGCAACACACTCAACAATAAGGAAAAAAGTTAATGTTGTTAGTCCTTTACTAATTTATTGCGAAGTACAGGGAATTCTTTCACTGTTTTTGCTAATTGATTTGCTTTAGTGCGAGTGTTTTTTTATACAATTACGGTGTATCTTCGAGTTATCTATATTTGTATTTTTCTCTTGGTATTTACTGAATATGCAATATTCTATGATAGTGGTGCGTGTTTTGTGATGTCCTTAGGACCATAACAAATCCCATTTTTCCCATAAAGATTTTAAATTATTAAAATCTGCGTGTTTTGGAAAACAGTTTATTGTTCTGTCATCTTCAGGTCACTGAAGTTAAATGCTATAATTATTCTGAAAGCGTCCATCTAAATTATGAAGTCAAAATGTAGTTTTTGTTTTTTTCATACTGAAATTGCTTTATTGTGTATTGAGCATTACTTTAAATCACCTTTAGAAACGTAAGCGTTCTATGTCTAGTTTGTTTCACCTGCAGTATAACTCCAGTTGTAGCTATCCATGGTGCTGATGTGTTATTCCATGCATTATGTCTTGCTCAGTTCTGTAAGAAGATCGGTTTGTTGTATTGAACCTTTTAGGAGTTGTTTTGCTGTGGTGCAGACATATTATACTAACTTAGCGATATGTTCCATGAAACCCTTTTTTTTTGCTTCATCACCTGAAATAGTTTCCTACTTTTAAATCAGATGATTTATCAGATGATTGCACGTTTGCAACCTGTTTCAGAGCAATTCTCTCAGTATTATCATCTCGATTAGTCCTCATGGTGTCGCTGTGTACCTGTGTTTCTAATACCTTTTAATTTTCTCCACCCATTTGTTTTACCGCTGGTTGAATGCGCGACGCACGGCTATACAGTGGTTTATTGTTGTTTATTATATCATCGAAATCTGACCTTGTTCGATAGGCGTTTCGTTTTCACTGCTAGCATCATTTGGATCTAGGTTAGTCCTCGGCAGGAAAATGATGCAAAAAGGATTGTTGGTGACGGTGAGATGCATTTTTCTCGCTGTGTTCTTCATGGCGCACACCGCTAATGGAGACGTCAGCTATTCCGTTCCAGAGGAGATGAAGCGCGGATCTGTGATTGGAAATATAGCCAAAGATCTCGGGCTCGATGTAAACAGACTGTCATTCCGTAAGGCTCGCATTGACACTGAAGGTAACAGAAAACGATATTCTGACATAGATTTGAATACTGGAGATCTGACGGTAGCGGACAGGATCGACAGAGAGGCGCTTTGTGGAAAGAAAGCTTCATGTGTTTTAAAACAGGAGCTCGTAATGGAAAATCCTTTAGAATTACATCACGTCAGTGTTCATGTTAAAGATGTTAACGACAATAGTCCTATTTTCGCTAAGAACGTGATTAATTTGGAAATCCGTGAATCTGCAGATAAGGGTAAACGTTTCTTACTTGAAGAAGCAAACGATGATGATATTGGGCAAAATTCTGTGCAAAGTTATTCTATAGAAAATAATGAATATTTTGTGTTATCCGTGCAGAGTAACTCTCTTGGAGAGAAGTTTGCCGAAATAATTCTGAATAAAGAGTTGGATCGTGAGCAGCAGAAAGAGCTGACTTTAATTCTTACTGCGGTTGACGGTGGGACTCCACCGAGATCAGGTACTGTAGCCATACACGTCACTGTGCTGGATGCTAATGATAATGCTCCAGTCTTTAGTCAGGCCGTCTATAAAGTCAGTCTGCCTGAAAATTCTCCTGTAGATACTGTAGTGGTTACAGTGAGCGCTACTGATGCTGACGAGGGACAAAATGGAGAGGTGACATATGCATTTGGTCATTTACCGGAACATTTTCTGCAGCTATTTTTCCTAGATCCAACGTCTGGCGAGATTAAACTGTCAGGGTTTATTGACTATGAGCAGGAAAGTGTAATTGAACTGCCGATTCAAGCTAAAGATGGTCAAGGGCTGGCAGGTCGGTCTAATGTAGTAATTGATGTTGTTGACGTAAATGATAACGCTCCTATAATAATAACAAAATCTCTGAATAGTCCCGTTCCCGAGAATGCGTCACCCGGTACAGAGGTTGGCATCATTAATGTGCAGGACAGAGACTCTGAGAATAACGGACAGGTGCGCTGCTCCATTCAGCAAAACGTCCCATTTAAACTCATTCCTTCAATCAAAAATTACTATTCTCTAGTGACCACAGGTGAATTAGACCGCGAGTTAGTGTCTGATTATAATATCACAATTACTGCTACAGATGAGGGCTCTCCGCCTTTATCTTCCAGTAAGAATGTTCACTTTACTGTAGCTGACGTGAATGATAATCCACCTGTATTTGAAGAGCAGAATTACAGAGCTCACGTGCAAGAAAATAACAAACCGGGTTCCTCTATTTGTTCAGTATCAGCCACAGATCCGGACTGGAGACAGAATGGCACTGTAGTTTATTCTCTGTTACCTTCTGATGTCAATGGCGCACCGGTTCCTTCCTTTTTATCCATTAATGGAGACACCGGGGTCATTAATGCTTTGAAGTCATTTGATTATGAACAGTTAAAGAGTTTTAAAGTGCTGGTATTAGCCAGAGATAACGGTTCTCCTCCTCTGAGCAGTAACGTCACCGTGAGTGTCTTGATAACGGATGAGAATGACAACACCCCTCAGATATTATACCCCTCTCCGGATGGAAACTCCTTCATGACCGAGATGGTACCCAAAGCTGCTCAGGCGGGCTCTCTGGTGTCCAAGGTGATCGCTGTGGACGCGGATTCTGGACAGAACGCGTGGCTCACCTATCACATTATTAAAGCGAGTGATCCGGGACTTTTCACTATCGGTGTTCACAGTGGAGAGATCAGGACACAGCGAGACCTTTCTGAATCTGACAGTATGAAACAGAACCTTATTGTCTTAGTGAAAGATAACGGACAGCCCTCTCTCTCTGCCACGTGCGCATTGTATTTACTTATATCAGATAACTTGGCTGAGGTTCCAGAACTGAAAGACATGTCTCATGACGAGAGCAGCTCCAAACTCACTTTTTATCTGATCATCGCGCTGGTGTCCGTTTCCACTTTCTTTTTGACCTTCATCATCATCATCCTGGCCGTGAGGTTTTGTCGAAGGAGAAAGCCCAGACTGTTGTTTGATGGAGCTGTAGCCATTCCCAGCGCGTATCTCCCTCCAAATTACGCAGAGGTGGAGGGCGCGGGAACTCTCCGCAGCACTTACAATTATGACGCATACCTGACCACGGGCTCGCGCACGAGTGACTTCAAGTTCGTCAGATCTTATAATGAGGGAACACTGACTGCTGACATGACGCTCAAAAAGACTCAGTCCGCTGTAGATGATCTTGAGGGACTTGATGCAGAAACGATTGTCTTTGACAGTAATCAGGTAGGCCTGTGATTTTGGCTTCACTTACGTTTTAATGTGACGATAATTAGTGTACTACTGTGCTAACCACTTTGTGGTTTTTAGTGGCATTTCAAAGCTTGGAATTCCTTACACTTTAGTCTGCAAATTGTATTAAACCCATTGCAAAATATATACAAAAACAAGTTTCAACCAACAAAATTTTCAAAAGCAAAACAAAATGCCTACTTCCTAAATTATTTAAGATATTTATATATTCCCCTTTTTTTACTTTTGAGCAAGATCATGAATGAAATTCGGTTAATTTGACTTGTTGAATGTGATTCTAAGTTTACAGTTGAAGTCAAAAGTTTACATCCCCGTTGCAGAATCTGAAAAATGCTGATTTAATTTAATCCTGCCTTGAACAAGTTATTTTACGAAAGAAATGTTAAAATAAAGTTCACACCAAAGAATATAACAGAATTTCTAAAAATAGCCCAGTACAAAAGTTTACACCCCCCACCCCCCTACTATATGATGTTACCTGAACAGTCAATGACAGTTTTCATGTTTTGTCATAATTGTTTAAGGGTTTCTTGTTTGTCCTGAGTCATTAAACTCTACACTGATCTTCAGAAAAATTATCCAGGTCCTCGAGAATCTTTGCTTTTTCAGCATTTCTGTATATTTGACTCCAGTATATTTGTCCAGCAGTAACTGTATGATGTTGAGATTCATCTGTTTACATTGAGGACAATCAAGAGACACACAACTATTACAATAGATAGAAACATTCAGTGCAAGTCAGGTGGGTGTAAACCTTTGAAAATGCTTTTTGGAAAGCTTAAAGCTTCTGGAATACATTACTAAATGAAAAAAAGATATATAAACAAACCAATAACAATTTACATTAAAAAAAGTTCACAGGTTTACACGTGTTGCCTTCATGTCAGGGCAGGACTAAATAAAAAACAAACCTTCATTTTCAAAATTACTCTTATATTTCCCAAATGTTCAGCATTTTCCAGATTCTGCAAGGGGGTGTAAACTTTTGTCCTCGACTGTACACAGAAATTCCATAAAATATTCATTCTCAACAAAAAAAGGATGATAAAAATAGCAATTTTTACTTAGTATTGCCCTTAATATCCTTTTTCACATAGCAGATTATTTCTTTAGCTCTTTCCATGACATACTGTATGTTGCACATAAGTAATAGGAAAATGCCATAGAAACGAAATGACACAAAGAATATGTGAATTTACGCAACCCTGTTTAAAAGTTTACATTGTTGAAACTAGTAACTTGGTATTAGCACCTGTATTATTTCTCCTGTACGACATATCGCTTTATTGCTCCCTGAACTCTCTGTAAGTCGCTTTGGATAAAAGCATCTGCTAAATGACTAAATGTAAATGTACATACACTTGATTCTTAAAACTGTGCGATGTCACCTTGACTATTAATGTTTTTATATTTCGTGATGTTTGTTCGTAAGTGTCTTGAACGTTCTGATTCAGTGTTTTAGTTTATAGACATTCTTTGCTTTTCCAGCATTTTCTTCGTATTTTACTTCTTACCAGCAGGGACTGTATGATGTTGAGATCTATCTTTTGACAGTGAGGACAGTTGGGAGGCTCATGCATAACTATTTCCAAATGTGCAAACATTTACTGTTGTTCAGCACACTACATTAAATGTGAGGTATGTAAACTTGAACAGGATGATCAGTGTATATTGTTTTTACGTTGTTTAAATATCTTTTTTTTTTCATTTAGTAAAGCCCTTAAGAAGTTACAGTTGGAGGTCGTAAGATCACATTCACCTTGCAAAAAAATAAGAATATAAAAATTGCATTTTTATTTTTATTTAGGACTGCCCTGAACAAGCTATTTCTCACAACAAACGTTGTGTCACAACAAATGTTTTCATATAGTCCACAACACAAATAATAACTGAATTTAAGAAAGTAACTCAGTTCAAAACTTTTCATATGCTTCATTCCTAATACTGTTTAATGTTACCAGGGTGATCAAGGGCTGTTTTTATGTTTTGTGGTAGTTGTCCGTGAGTCTCTTGTTTGTGAACTGTCCACTGGTCTTCAGAGAAATCCTCAAAGTCCTGCACATTCTTTGCTTTTCCAGCATCTGATAATGTTTGAATGCATCTTGGGACAGTTGAGATACTTATACACAACTATTTCCAAAGGTACAAACATTCACTGCTCATGTAACATCCAGGGAACACGGTTCAGTATTAAGATTTAAAGGTTTGTAAACTTTTGAACTGGGTTATTTTAGTAAATTCAGGTCATTTTGTTATGTGACAGCTGGTTCAGGGCAGGACAAATGTCTTTGACTCTTATTTTTTTTTATATTAACATTAAGCATTTTCTGCAAGGCATATGTAAACGTATGACCCTGATTGTACATATTTAGATATTTCCTAGAAGACAATACAAGAAAATGATAACACTTGACACAGATCGTCCTTTTCAAAAGCATCAACCGAGTCTCTCAACTCACTTTTATTGTCACATCACCACATGTGGTGAGTGAAAGTCTTGGGTGCGTACTCCATACAAAGTAGAATGCAGTTGGACAGACAACTGTATGACTTCACAGACTAAAGTGACAGTATGTAGTGCAGACGAACAGTGCAAAGTATAAATAGACAGACTGTACAAAAAAGACAATATACATTATACACATGGACAGTAAACAATATACAAGATATACACAATATACATAAGATATACACATTAGACGTTGAACATAAACATTAAATATGCAGGTGTACACATGAAAGTGTATGTATAATGGATCAACCATATAGTGCACATAGTACAGATATAGGTATGTAAGTTTGGTAATGGATGGTTATTGCATGAGGTGTAATGCATTATAGTCCACTAAACTGTAGTGCACGGTTAAAAGAAGTGTGAGCTTGTGGAGTGTATCAGTTTTTGATGTTGAGCAGTCTAATAGCCTGAGGAAAAAAGCTGTCCTTCAACCGACTGAAGGCCATCTTTATCCTCAGTGTGAAATGATTCTTTTTATATTTGATTAAATTAATATATACATTTTGTTTTTTAATATAATTGATATCTGTTAACATTTATAAAACATTTTCATGATAAACATTGTCTAAATCTGTTATGTCAGGTGTGTAACTCTATTGTTCAGTCTCTGGGCGGCGCGCTTCTGCTTATGATCTCATACGTACATGCTGCGTGCCCTGATTCCCCAGTTCATGCGTGTTACACAGAGAGCAGAGAAAGGAGGGGGAGCAGAGTGCTGTTGGCATGTGACGGGAGAGAGAGAGATTAATATTCAAATGTAAGCTGACAGGAACCGCATCAGAGCAGCGTTTGCTCCAGCCAGAACAACCCTATGAAGATCTGCACAGAATGCGCTTTAATCTCTGTTTTTATACTTTTAATTTAGAAATCAAATGTAACTGGTAATACTTTTACATCATGGTCGTGTTGTCAAGGCAATGCACACTGGCACATTGGTGTCAGCTTTGCTTCGGCTTCATTTTCATGCGTTTGTCTCTTTGTGAAGTTCATTATTCAATTCCAGAAGAGATGGAGCCGGGTGCTGTCATCGGAAACGTGGCGAGAGATTTGGGAATCGATGTGGCTGAGCTGACGAGGCGGCGTGCTCGTGTTGTAGCTGAAGGGACGCGACGGTTTTGTGAGCTGAGGTGGGAGACGGACTGTCTGTTGGTGAGCGAGAAAATGGACCGCGAGGAGCTCTGTGCACAGTCTCCGCCCTGCGTCCTGCAGTTTCAGCTGCTCCTGGAGGATCCGCTCGAAGTCTACAGCATCCTCCTCCACGTACAGGACATCAACGATAACAGCCCCGCGTTTGAAAACGGTCAGATTGAGCTGGAGCTTCTGGAATCAATGGCCCCAGGAAGACGTGTCCCGCTGGAAAGCGCTCGTGATCCCGACATCGCACCTAATTCTGTTCAGCACTACAGCATCAGTGACAGTGGCTATTTTGCTTTGGAAATGAACACACAGGTGGACAGAAACGCTTATCCTGAATTGGTTTTAAAGAAGCCTTTGGATCGTGAAAGCCGAGCGGATCATTTTCTGACTCTTAGCGGAGTGGATGGCGGCCGGCCGTCTCGTTCAGGAGCGGCGTCGATACATATTCACGTGTTAGATGCAAATGACAACATTCCTGTGTTTGAAGAAAGTGTGTATACAGTCAGCGCACATGAAAACTCTGCTCCAGGCAGCGTGTTGATCAAATTAAATGCAATAGATTTAGACAACGGGATTTATGGGGATGTTAGTTATTCTTTCAGTCACGTGCCGGATAAGAAGAGAGGCCTCGTGTGGATTGACCCTGTGACTGGCGAGGTGAGGCTCACGGGTGTGTTGGATTACGAAGAGGCCGCTTCTCATGAGCTGGATGTGCAGGCCAAAGATGGCGGGGGACAGTCGTCTCACTGTAAACTTATGATACATGTCAAAGATGAGAACGACAACGCTCCTGTAATAGTAATTAAATCAAACTCCGCTTCTGTACCAGAGGACACTTCACCTGGAACCACCATGGTAGTTTTGCTTCATGTTTATGACCTTGATGCGGGCACCAGTGGCCGGGTCACATGTTATGTATCCGCTGATGTGCCATTTAAACTTGTCTCGCAGGTTAAAAATTACTTCATGCTTGTAACTGTTTTTACTGTAACTGTATTTACTGTATTTAACTGTAACTCTCCTGTTTTTAGACACAGCCGTTACAGGGTCCACGTGGCTGAGAATCAGCCTGTGGGTACCTTACTTTTAAGAGTTCGAGCCGATGATGCAGATGAGGGGAAGAATGCGAAAATCTTCTATTCTCTTTCAGAAGACGTGACCGCATACCTGTCTATCGACTCCGCAACTGGAGAGATCATCACTGCACGCTCCTTTGATTATGAAGCATTCACTCATTTCCACGTTCAGGTGATGGCTCGGGATGGAGGCAGCCCTCCCTTTGTAAGCAACTGCAGCGTCTGGGTTTTTATTGGCGACCAGAATGACAACGCTCCAGTTGTTCTTTACCCAGTTCATTTGGAAGGACACACTGGTGACTGATGACATGGTGTCCCAGGCGGCTCCAGCAGGATACCTGGTGACCAAAGTGATAGCTGTTGATGTGGACGCCGGGCACAACGCGTGGCTCTCTTATGAAATTGTGGGCACCACACAGCCTGATTTGTTTTCTATAGGTCTACACTGTGGGGAAATCAGGACGATGAGGCCGTTTGTAAAAGACGATGACACCAAACACTCCTTGCTGGTCTCTGTGACTGATAACGGGCCTAAAGCGCTCTCAACCACTGCAACGGTCAATATTGCCATTGAAGACGGCATGCGTGTCATCGACCAGCTCTCTGCCCGTGGCACGGATGAGTCACATGTGCTCAGTGACCTTACAGTGTATTTAATAATAGCTCTGGTGGGTGTTTCTAGCTTTTGTCTTGTGCTCATCATCGCAGTTCTCTATATGGGATTATGTAAATACAGACACGTTTACCACTCTCCTGCTAACTTCCCTGTCTTCCCTCCTACCTGTGGACCTCCAGGCTACTTTGATGCAAGTGGCTTCAACACTGTACGGAAGGAAGATGAATTGACCTGGTTTTTAACCAGCAGCTCTTGGAAAGGAGACTTCAGATTTGGCTCTGGCTTCGTTGATTTTGACATGCAGAGAAAGACGCTGCGATCGGGGGGCCATAGCGCAAGATGTGCAAAGCTTTCAGTGTCACACAAATTGTAACTGATGGCTCAAACCATGTTAATCTGTATCAAAAGTCTGACAGCAAAGTGTCTTGATACATATAATATTATAATTTGATTTACTGTATATAGGATGCATTTACTTGTTTCGTGGAAAAATGTTTTTACTGATTATACACTCTCTGGTTGTCATATGATCACATTGTTTAATAATTGCATCTTTTTTCAAATATGTACAATGTTTATTGTATGTCAACCTCCATTAAACTTATGATTGGTCGTGCAAAAGGTATCATTTCTGGTTTATTCTGATGTTTAAGCTTTTGTTTGGACTGCACCGAGATTCATTTTGTCTCTATTCTCTTTCTCCGACCCTGTCTTTATTTTGCTCTCTCCCTCTGTGAAAGATTAGGATGATGGAGGATGTTGAATCTTCATATGAACTACTGATTTTTTTATGATTTCATCTGCTCAGCTGTCTCTCTGGAGCCTAGTGCTTTAATTTTATTTGTACACATTACTATTCCCTTCTTTATAGGTATATCTCATTTAACACTCTGCGCTATATGTGCATCTTGCTACTAAATATATATTTTAAAATCTGATAAATACATACAAATAATTATGTCATATGTCATTTATGTGATGTCATAGATGAACATAGCTAGTATATATTAAGTGTTTTATTAGTGCCTCTTACACTTAAAGTTTGTTTACTGTTGCTGTTTTTTGCTGTTCTTATATGCATATTCAACATGTATAAGATCTACCAAAATAGGCACAGCATTAAGTTTTTCATACGCAGACCCTTAGAGTCCATGCTTATAGATAATAGTCTGGTTTTGAAGGCTGTATGTAACAGTTGTCATAAATACAAACATCTTTTGTCAGGTCATGATAGTTTGATTGAGCAGTCAAATGTTTGTTTGTTAGCACTCTCACAACCAAAGTAATAAAGACCTTTAGATGATTTTAACTCACGTGGTCAATTTGTCATGTGATGTTAGAGTGATCATGAGCATCAAATACTTAATAAACCACTTTAATACAACAAACAAATGTGTGTTTCATTATTCTGAGCACGAATGTGATTTTTTTGGTTGCAGATTCTTCTTTGTCTCTTCTTACAATAATCAATCTGATATGTTTTGTAGGCTGTATTCCAAAACTGGTATATTTCTGTCACTGGTTGTGTGCTAATTGCATTTGCCATTGTGTAAGATCACATTTTGTTTCTAAACTGATGCTTTAGAATACACATGATTTTGTTATGGTGTGTGTGCGTGTGTGTGTGTGTGCGTGCGTGGGTGCGTGCGTGCATGCGTGCGTGGGTCTAAAAGAGATGAAATTTTATTTTAAGATGAACCATAATGTATTAGATCACAGGAGAAATCCCATGATCCAGTATCATTGACTAGTGGATTTGAGCACAGGCCTTGCACAGAAGTGACAGAATTTTCAATTTTGAGTGAACCGTTCCTTTAACCGCTTGTTTGATTTTTGGTACTTTGAACATCAACTATCATCAAGGCTTCCTGCAGGTTAAAGTCACATTAGACATTTACTTATCAAACACACACTTTCTGTTTTCCGTGATCACATGGCACTACTGTGCACCTGCTTGTATACCTTGTATACTTTGTGTATGTAAATACATTTACAGGCCGTAAATGTATTTTTAAGGGCTTTACTGAGAGATTTCTCCTCACAGGCTTCAGTGAAGAACGTCTTGTTTGTCTGTTTTTTTGTTGTTTGATCACGGATGCCTGCTTATGTGAATGATGTAGAGGACATAGGCTTCATTGGCCTCCCATGACGTTTGGTTGGCAGTTTGCAGCTGGTATAGCTGTGATTCATGTATTTAACATTAAAATGCAAAGTAAACTTTAAATCATGTGACTTGTTTTGTAGATATGTGATGTCATTTTATTGCAGTCACAGTTATGATCTTTGCCAAGAGCCATATCTGGGACAGGTCTTGGGTGGACTCTTTGTCCTGGTTTTATTTAGGGAATGTAATAATATAATAGTAAATTTGTTTATCATTTTTCTTTTTCTTCCCTTCCATGACTGCCCCTTCACCCTCTGATGGAAACTGTCTGATCCCCTCTAAGGTAAGAAAAATGGCATTTACTGCTTTCTCTATACGTATAAAACACTATGTCAGACTACAGAAATCACATACCAGTCACGTTTGGACAGACATGCTCATTATTATATTATAATAATTTATTATTAATAATATTTTAATACTATTACTCATTTGTATTATATTTGGAAGAAGCTGCCCTTTACCATTATAGCCCTGTTCATGTTCTCCCAACAAATTTTAAATAAATGCATTTTTTTTTTAAGAAATGCATGTACTGTATAAGCACAATTTGTCTGCAAAATAAATTTTAAACATTTACAGTTTTTTTCGTATGAGAAACATGCCTTTAGTTACATGTGTACAATCGTTTGACTGATCATGTACATGACAGAGAAGAGATAAAAGCTTTATACTATTATGTCTCTTTCTTTTCCTCTCATGTACTGTACATGGTGGTGAAGAGAACTAAAAGCTTTATTATGTTTTTTCTCTTTCTATTCCTCTCTCACTCAATCATTTTCTTTATTAACACCTCTGCTGTATGCATTCACTGTCAGAGAGATCCAATGTCCACATGATAAGCTCTGTTTGCTTCTGTGCACTATGTGGAGTGCTCCATCTTGTGGTGGTTCACAGACAGTGTATTATCTTGGCCCAGTTTTTCAGCATACAGATGCATCAAGCTCTGTGCAACACACACACACACTATGAATAATACAGTCTCACCGCAATGTGCTTGACTGTGCACCATCTTAAGTGCTCCTAATCTAATACTTTCAGGAAAACATGAAAGAATTCAGTGCCATTAAAACCACACACTAGCACAATATCACACTTTGTGCTTTGATATTTACACAATATCAGCTTCCTTTGACCTGTTTATGTTGAGGGTGTCCACATGCGGGTTAATTGGTTACATTTGTTTGGTGTGGGGTTTTTTTTACGTTTTTTGGACAACAGATTCTACAAAATGAAATTCTTAATTTATTTTATTTTGCTGTGAAACTTCGCGGATCCGCCATCCGCGGAGCAATTTAGTGTATGTGCATTTAATCCGTGAAAACCTGGCTACAATTTATGCTGCAATTATAATTATAGAAAAGTTAACCTGCCACGGCAGCTAATTCAGCAGCTTTTGGATCTTGCTGGTCTAACTTTGTCAAGACAAACTCAACGGAGCAGCCCCTAAATTAAGCTGTTTTTCCTATTACCTGTTGATTTTATGTTCCGCGTTCTGCGCTTTTGTTGAGTAAATAAAGACACTATAGCAACATATATTATGATACTATAAATCAGGGGTTCCCAAAGACAAGTATAATCAAAGGTAGGCTATCTCGTGGCACACCTTTTAATTAGAAAATAGGGAAAAAAACACACATTCACTCCCCTTACTTTTAATTTTTCTTGTCATGAATGAATTTAATTGCAATATCAAAATACCTTATTGTAGATCTGCACAATTATGGCATGGCATACTTGTTTATATTATTCCCCTTGATATTGTAAGTGTGATTAAAAAAAGTGGTGTCTGTACTTAATTAAAATAATGTTTAACTTCTACCTCTGAGCAACCTTTAAAATGTTTCAGTGCATATCATCACCAAAAGCATTAACTAATGCTTGTGATAATATATTTAAGTAAGATATATGTGACCCAGTATGAAAAAAACAGGCTCATAATCTAAACAAGTGTGAGATGTATTGGGGACATTTATTGTGAAATTTGGGTTATGAGTTGAATTGAGTTGACGTGCATACGCGAGGGACACAAGCATCAAAGCTTTACTCAGTCTGTATTAAAGATATCAAGGTTATATTTTTACAGAATGTTCTTTACATAGTAAATCACAAAAATGACTTTTAGTTTTCACATATTGTCCTTGGGTTTTGTTGGTTTAACACTTGTTAGATTTTATCTCTTTTTTTTGTTGTTGTTGATGTTGTTAGGTTCCGGACTAAGCTTATCTGCATTACGAATTTTTATTTTGTAGGTATTACTGTTGAGATGATGTCAGGCACTTACTTTAAGTTCTGTGCGCAAGATTCTAAAGAAGCGCCTTGTAGTCTCAACGAGTGTCTGCCCTGCTGGTGGTCAGTACAGCACCGATGTTGTGCTTCTTAATGACTGTAAGAGGTGCTGTTGCCCACAGTGACGATAGTGAGCAAAGCGCTGATTGTAGATCGCATTGCGTCATAGAGGATAGGGAGAAAGGCGACGCACTATTGTTTCTGCTAAGGAAAGGCTCGTTGAAATTCTGAAAGAAGATAAATGTAAAGAGTGCGTTTGAATGCGTGAGAGAGTATCTGGCTACATTTGCTTGGAGTACTACAATCGCAGGATGAGGAATAACAAAGGAGTTAATTTGGGACGATATCTAAAATGGCAAGCATTTTTCATGTTTCTTTTTTGTTTGCTGAACACTGCGACCGGACAGATTCGTTACACGATTCCAGAGGAGATGAGAACTGGATTGTTTGTCGGAGATGTGGGGAAAGATCTCGGTTTGGATGTAAAAAGGTTGGTGTCTGGTCGGGCGCGCCTCGTTATTGATGACAGTAAGCAATATGTCGAGCTGAATCGCAACAAAGGACACTTGGTGGTAAAAGACAGAATAGACAGAGAGCAGCTCTGCGGGCAAAAATCCCCGTGTAGTATCGGCCTCGAGATTTTGCTTGAAAACCCTCTTGAATTTTTTTCTGTAACAATTGAGATTCAGGACATCAATGATCATGCACCTATTTTTTCGAAGAAAGAGATCACTCTGGAGATTAGCGAGTCCACACCGATTGGCACTGTGTTCTTGTTAGATACGGCAGCGGATCCTGATGTTGGTCTGAATTCTCTTCAGAGCTATAGTCTGAAACCTACTGATAATTTTGCTTTAAAGCAGCACGTTCGTCCAGACGGCAGCAAGTATGCAGAAATTGTGTTACAATCCGTTCTGGACCGAGAGAAACAGAGCGAACATTTACTTGTATTAACGGCTGTTGATGGCGGAGATCCGCCACGGTCTGGAACCGTTAAAGTACACGTCACGGTTCTCGATGCCAACGACAATGGACCAATTTTTACAGATTCGATGTATAAAGCAAGTGTAGCTGAGAACGCTGCAAAACGGACCATGATAATTAAAGTAAGTGCTTCTGATGCAGATGAAGGTTATAATGGCAATGTAAATTATTCATTTACTCATATAGGGGAGGACGCAGCGCACCTTTTCCGAATTAATGCGCATACTGGTGAAATTAACCTTATAGGAAATCTAGATTTTGAATCAATTCAGCATTATGAAATTAACCTTCAAGCCAAAGACCCTGGTGGTCTCACGGGTGCTAGTAAGCTGTTTATAGATGTTTTAGACGCAAACGATAATAGTCCGATTATAACTATGACATCGTTTTCCGGTAGAATCCAAGAGGATTCTCCTTCAGGCACAGTCGTGGCTTTGATAAGCGTCCAGGATTTGGACTCCGGTAAAAACGGACAGGTCCGCTTAAGTTTAGAACAAAATTCTCCTTTTGCAATTAAGCCATCACCGCGAAAATACTACACTTTGGTAACCGATGCGCCATTAGACCGAGAAAAACTTTCCAGTTTTAACCTGACGTTGGTTGCATCAGACGAAGGCACTCCTTCATTGTTCAGTAAAAAAACAATTTATCTGGACATTACTGATATTAACGATAATGCGCCAGTCTTTAGTCAGAGTGAATATAAAACATATATATTAGAGAATAACTCTCCAGGCGTTTCTTTATTGAGTCTTCAAGCAACTGACCCTGACGCAGGACAAAACGCGCGCATCTCATATTATCTTATAGACACCAACGTAAATGGTTCTCCTGCTTCAACATTCTTCTCTGTTAACGCAGACAATGGAATTCTCCACGCCGTTCAAACATTCGATTATGAACAGATGAAAGCGTTTAAAATACATGTTAGAGCGCAGGATGGAGGGTCTCCGCCTCTCGATTCCAATGCTACAGTTTTTGTCTCTGTTAAAGACAAAAATGACAACGCGCCTCAGGTTCTGTATCCGGTCCAGTCTGGTGGTTCTGTGGTGGCTGAAATAGTGCCTCGTTCGGCAGATGTGGGTTATCTGGTCACTAAAGTGGTCGCTGTTGATGTGGACTCTGGACAGAATGCCTGGCTCTCATATAAACTTCAGAAAGCCACAGATAGGGCGCTATTTGAAGTGGGCTTACAAAATGGAGAAATAAGAACTGTGCGCCAAGTGACAGATAAAGATGCTGTGAAACAAAGACTCGCTGTTGTAGTGGAGGACAACGGACAGCCCTCTCGTTCAGCTACAGTCAATGTTAACGTGGCGCTGGCGGACAGCTTCCCTGAAGTGCTCTCGGAGTTAACTGACTTTACGCACGACAAGGAATACAACGACAACCTGACTTTTTATCTAGTCTTGGCTTTGGCTGCCGTTTCATTTCTTTTCGTAACGTGTTTAGTTGTGATAATATCTGTCAAAATCTACAGATGGAGGCAATCTCGTTTGTATTGTAAATCCAATCTTCCGGTTATTCCTTACTATCCGCCGCGTTACGCAGACTCAGTAGGCACTGGAACTCTGCAGCACGTGCATAATTACGAAATCTACCGAACCAGTGACTCCAGGAAAAGTGATATTAAATATTTTGGTCCCGTCAGTCAAAGTCTCATAAGTGTTGCAGCAAGTGGAACCGAAAGCCTTCCGAAGGAGACGCGAACTTCCGATTGCACTGAATCAGCCAGCACACTGGTGAGTTTGTAGTAATTTAATATTTTGCTTTCTGAAATTATTTTTATGCCAAGGTAAATGATGATCATATGACCCCACTAGCAATAATAAACAAGAATATTTTGATATTTAGGTTAATATAAAAATATTTTTAAATTAACCTTATCAAAATATTCTTATGTATATTCATATATTAAAGTTATTAGGTATTAAGGTTAAAATCATATAAGTTTTTGATTTTGTTCTATACAATATTTTTATTTTGCTGTCAGAGCCTGTTAATGTTTCGATTTTTTGTCGTTGATTTGTGGGTGCGCATGTGAGTATCAGTGTGTCTCTCTTATTTCTAACTTTTACGAGTTGGCGATTTTGTAAGAATTAGTATGAAAATATGCTGTCTATCCTCACTGTCATAAAGACTGACGCGTTCTGCATGTCTGACAGTATTCGTATTCGTATTTGTACATTTTTATTGGTTTTAAACCCTTGTGCTCTGTCTATTAAACAAATAAACTCTAAGCTAATTATAAATACAAAGGCATTAGAATACAGCTTTGCAGCATTCGTATAATTACGGGGTTTACAGGACAACATATTAGAATGAGTTTACATAATTTGAGTAAATTGCTTAGATAATTGTATCGCCTATTTTATTTCTATTTTACTATTAATTTGTTTCACCGGGTATATTCCAGGTAACACTAATGCTTTAACCTATGTGAAATGTACATCATAGGCCTAATGTAGATAGTATCTGATGCTGTTCTTGCATTTATGATTGATTGCAATACTCTTCTCTAAATAGCTCGTTGAAGACCTTTGCTTAGACATACTCTGAACAGCAAGGGCCGCTGTTGATCAATGAAACATTTATGCTGTGTTATTCAGCATTTTAAAACCCCTCCTAGTTCTCTTGTGGTGTAGCGGATGGCAGAGAAGCTGGCTAGCCGTTTTTATTCAGAGCTGTTTGCGAGAGGCACCGAGGTTTACTGTGCATTCTGAATTATATTATTATTATTCCCCACAGTATATTGGACTATAAGACAAACGAACATAGTTGGTTGGATTTACTGTTTGTTAATATTTTTATTATGATGCAACGGGCCTGTTGGATGATAGAATCGCCTCGTTCCTTGCGATGGAAAATGCTGTGGCAGTTATCAATATTTTTGTCTTGTTATTGTTGCACTGCAAACGGACATATTCGATATTCGATTCCAGAGGAGATGAAGAAGGGCTCACTCATCGGTAATGTAGCACAAGATCTGGGGCTTGATTTAAAAAGGCTTCGAGCGGGTCGAGCGCGTATCGTGACCGGAGACAGCACTCAGTACGCAGAGCTTAAAACAGACAAAGGGATTCTGGTTGTGAGAGAGAGAATAGACCGAGAGCAGCTTTGTGGTGACACCACACCATGCAGCTTCAGCTTTGAGATCATTCTAGAGAATCCAATGGAACTGCACCCGGTAACTATTGAAATGTTGGATGAAAATGATCACGCGCCGTCGTTTCAGAACAAAGAGTTAAAATTTGAAATAAGTGAATCCGCAGCCCTGGGCTCGCGCTTTCTGCTGGAGAGCGCAGATGATCACGATGTAGGGCTGAACTCGCTGCAGAACTACATTTTGTCGCCGAATAATAATTTTGCTTTAAAGCAACACTCAAATCCAGACGGAAGTAAATATGCAGAGATGGTTTTACAGAAAGCGTTAGACAGAGAAGAGCATCCTAATTTATTACTTAAATTAATCGCTGTAGATGGCGGAAACCCGCAGAGGTCTGGTTCTGTTAATATAGATATTACCGTGTTAGATGTGAACGACAACGCACCGCAGTTTAACCAGTCGGTCTATAGAGCATCAATAATGGAAAATGCACCGAGGGGCTCGTATATTACTACCGTTAATGCCACCGATGCAGATGCAGGTTCGAATGGACGAATAACGTTCAATTTCTATAAGCAGAAAGGAACCGCTGCGCAACTATTCAATATTGACAGCGACACTGGTGTCGTTTCTGTTGTCGGGACAATTGATCATGAAAAAGATACTAAATTTGAAGTTACAGTCGAGGCACGGGATCAGGGTGGTTTGACTGATTCGAGTAAAATTGTGTTAGAAGTCATTGATGTAAATGACAATGCACCTGTCATCAATATAATGTCTTTTTCAAGCACGGTGTCCGAAGATGCCCCACCCGACACCACAATCGCAATAATTAATGTTAAGGATTCAGACACTGATGATAATGGCAAAGTCCGCTGTTTTATCGAAGGATCCGAAGATTTTACAATAAAATCCACTTTAAGAAATTATTACTCATTGGTCACAAATGTTATTTTAGATCGAGAAAAGGTTCCAGAGTACAACATCACTGTCTCCGCCTCTGACTCCGGGCGGCCTCCTCTAATAAGCCGAAAAACATTACATCTAAAAGTAACTGATGTAAATGATAATGCTCCAGTTTTTCAGGACAGTGTTTATAATTCATTCTTGCTAGAGAATAATTCACCCGGCGTTTCCATTCTTCAAATCAAAGCTGATGACCCAGACGAAAATCAAAATGCTCGAATATCTTATATTCTAGAAGAAGGTGATCTGATCGGTTCTCCTGTGGGAACGTACGTTTCTGTTAACGCGGAAAGTGGTGTTGTACACGCAGTGCGCTCTTTTGATTACGAACAAATAAAAAACATTAAAATAACTATAAAAGCGCAGGATGGCGGCTCTCCTCCACTTTGTAGTAATGTAACTGTGAACATTTTCATCCAAGATCAGAATGACAACGCGCCTCAGGTTCTGTATCCGGTCCAGTCTGGTGGTTCTGTGGTGGCTGAAATAGTGCCTCGTTCTGCAGATGTGGGTTATCTGGTCACTAAAGTGGTCGCTGTTGATGTGGACTCTGGACAGAATGCCTGGCTCTCATATAAACTTCAGAAAGCCACAGACAGGGCGCTGTTTGAAGTGGGTTTACAGAATGGAGAAATAAGAACTGTGCGCCAGGTGACAGATAAAGATGCTGTGAAACAAAGACTCACTGTTGTAGTGGAGGACAACGGACAGCCCTCTCGTTCAGCTACAGTCAATGTTAACGTGGCGCTGGCAGACAGCTTCCCAGAAGTGCTCTCGGAGTTCTCTGACTTTACGCACGACAAAGAATACAACGACAACCTGACTTTTTGTCTAGTCTTGGCCTTGGCTGCAGTTTCATTTCTTTTCATAACATGTTTAGTTGTCATAATATCTATAAAAATGTACAGGTGGAGGCAATCTCGCTCGTTTTACAAGTCCAGTCTCCCGGTTATTCCTTACTATCCACCGCGTTACGCGGACACTGTAGGCACAGGAACTCTTCAGCATGTGTATAATTACGACGTTTACGGTACAGCAGATTCAAAAAGGAGTGACTGTAAGTTTGTCAGACCCGCAAGCCAGAACGTATTGATAGTGGACCACAATTCAACAGGCACGATGCAGCGGATGCTCAACGAGCATAACACCATGGATGAACCAGATTCGTGTACACAGGTGAGTGTGCCTCTGGATATGTCTGTTTGTGCATTTATTTTTAATTGTTTTGTATGTATAGGCTAGTTGTTTCATTTGTGTTTGAAGTGCACATAATTTCACGGCTAAAAAGACGGTTACCCAAAAAAAGGAAAATGTATACATCACCATGTCGTTGCAGCACCGTGTGGCTTTTACCAAAAAATAACATTTTGAATATGTTTTTGTGAGTGCAAGCATCAGACGTTCACATATGAAAAAAGAGCTCGTGTCTCATCTTGAATTTCATCGAATAAACTATGATTGGAACGTTACGAGTAAGCAAATTAAGACTTGAAATTGGTTGGCATTAAACCTTTTCTCACTGGATATAATAAAACAATTTAAAATATTGTTATTGTGTTGATACAATTTTCTGACTCTAAGTGCCGCTGTTAGTCAGTGAAATAATATATTTGCAGGCTGCGTGTCAGTAGACCTTGGCCACACCTCGGCAGTGCGCTCACTGACGCAGAGGGGAGAGTCTCACTTCAGACGCAGTATTTTTTTCTCTTATAAACGCATTTAATGTTTATTTTTAATTATTTCAAGTTTGTTTAACTTGTAAGTCTTACTGCATTTTTGATGTAGGCCTGTTGGTTAATTTGTAATATGGCTATTCAGAATTTTGTTCGAAATGGATGTGCTCTTTTTCTCCGACCGCAGTGGCAAGTGGTATTTTTTATTTCGTGCTGCCTTCATTTTGCAGTCTCTCAAATTCGCTACTCCATCCCAGAAGAACTGACAAAGGGTTCGCTTATAGGAAATGTAGCGCAGGATCTGGGTCTCGATTTGAAAAGGCTTCGAGCGGGTCGAGCGCGCATCGTGACGGGAGACAGCACTCAGTATGCGGAGCTCAAAACAGACAAAGGGATTCTGGTCGTAAGTGAGAGAATAGACCGAGAGAAGCTTTGCGGTGACATCACACCATGCAGCTTTAGCTTCGAGATTATTCTGGAAAATCCAATTGAACTACATCAGGTAACCGTTGAAATTATAGACGTAAATGACAATTATCCTGTATTCGAGAAAAAGAAGATTAATTTTGAAATAAGCGAACTGGCAAGTCTTGGTTCAAGCTTTGCATTAGAAAGCGCATTTGATCTTGATGTAGAATTAAATTCTTTACAAAATTATATTCTGACAAAGAACGATTTCTTTGTTTTAAAACAATATTCAAATCCCGATGGCAGTAGATTTGTCGAAATTGTCCTTGATAAAGCGTTAGACAGGGAAACGCATCCCCATTTATCTCTGAAGCTGATCGCTGTAGATGGTGGAAACCCGCAAAGATCTGGTTCTGTGAATATAGATGTCACTGTGTTAGATGCGAATGACAACGCACCGCAGTTCAACCAGACGGTTTATAGAGCATCTGTGATCGAAAATGCACCGAAGGGCACTTACATTACTACCGTTAATGCTACCGATGCTGATAGTGGGTCAAATGGTCATATAATGTTTTCCTTCGCCGATTTGAAAGAACATTGGAGAGATATTTTTAGCGTACACGAAAACACGGGTTTAGTGTCTGTTTTAGGGAATGTTGATTTTGAAAAAGACAAACGTTTTGAAATTAGAGTCAGAGCAACAGACCAAGGTGGGTTAACGAGTACAAGTAAGCTTGTAATTGAAGTAGTTGATGTAAATGATAATGCACCTATAATTAATCTTATGTCTCTATCAAGCCCTGTGTCGGAAGATGCTCTTCCGGGGACAACCATCGCTGTGCTTAATATTAAAGATTTGGATTCTGGTACAAATGGACAGGTTACGTGCTTTATTGATAGAAACATTCCAATCAACATTAAAACATCTCTCTCTAACTATTATAATTTGATCACCGATGCCTTTCTTGACCGTGAAACCCAATCAGAATATAATATAACTGTCATTGCGACAGATTCTGGTTCACCGGCACTGACGAGCTCAACTACTCTGCGCCTTAAAGTTTCCGACGTCAATGATAACGAGCCAGTTTTCGAGCAAAAGAGCTATTCTGCTTACATCCCTGAAAATAATCCTCTAGGATTTTCCATATGTAATGTGAAAGCGAGAGATTTAGACTGGAGTCAGAACTCAAGAGTTTCCTATTTTTTAATAGATGCACACATTGTGGGAGCCCCGATTTCTTCCTACGTGTCCATAAACTCTGAAAATGGACTGTTACAGGCAGTGCGTTCGTTTGATTATGAGCAGATTAAACAGCTAAATCTCGTTATAAAAGCCCAAGATGGAGGATCTCCTCCACTCAGCAGCAACGTGTCAATGACAATAATCATTCAGGACCAGAATGACAACGCGCCTCAGGTTCTGTATCCGGTTCAGTCTGGTGGTTCTGTGGTGGCTGAAATAGTGTCTCGTTCTGCAGATGTGGGTTATCTGGTCACTAAAGTGGTCGCTGTTGATGTGGACTCTGGACAGAATGCCTGGCTCTCATATAAACTGCAGAAAGCCACAGATAGGGCGCTGTTTGAAGTGGGTTTACAGAATGGAGAAATAAGAACTGTGCGCCAGGTGACAGATAAAGATGCTGTGAAACAAAGACTCGCTGTTGTAGTGGAGGACAACGGACAGCCCTCTCGTTCAGCTACAGTCAATGTTAACGTGGCGCTGGCGGACAGCTTCCCTGAAGTGCTCTCGGAGTTCACTGACTTTACGCACGACAAGGAATACAACGACAACCTGACTTTTTATCTAGTCTTGGCTCTGGCTGTAGTTTCGTTTCTCTTTATCGTGTCTATCATCGCCATACTGTCAGTCAAGTGCTACAGATGGAGACGCGAGCGGATGTTTTACAAATCTGGAGCGAATCTTCCAGTTATTCCTATAGCACGTGTTAGTGCATTGACTCCTGTGAATCAAGTGAGAGCATCATAGTCTGGACAATTGCGGAACACAAACACTCACGCACGCTCAGAGAGAGAAACTGGTTGAGAATCCTGATGATCAGGTAAGAATATGTATGTACTTACTAAATGTATACGTTTTTTAATCCTGTTGTTTGTACCCGCGAGCATCGGTGGTTTCCATATCGTTGCTGTAATTTTTAGTAGAGAGAACTATTGGATGGTGTTGTGTTAAATCCCATTTATTTCTTTTAAAGTCCTAGGTTTACCTACTACGGGAAGAGTATTAGGGCCAAGCAATAAAAAAATATATAAACCGTCTTTGAGATTAAGTCATATAATGCGAAATTAAACCCGCAGTTTTTGGGGGAAAAGTCGAAATTAAATGTTGAGAATGAACTCAATAAATTTCGAGAATAAAGTCGTTGTGTTTCGAGAAAAAAACTCGTTAAATTTCGAGAAAAAAACTCGAAATAAAATGTCGACAATAAACTCACTATACTTGAGATAATGTCGTTGTGTTTCGAGAAAAAATCGTTGAGAATAAAGTCGTGTTAAAAACGTGTTAAATTCTTCTAAAGAGACCCAGCCGCTGATAGTATTTCTTTGTTACTGAAGGAAAGCCTAAAGTATAGCTTGACTAAGTGATACAACTCTGCCATGTCCTCATTCAGTACTACGCAATGAACATGACCCTGATATAGGATAAACGTTTATTCTCAAATAGTTTTTTCTCGAAATTTAACGAGTTTTTTCTCGAAACACAACGACTTTATTCTCAAAGTATAGTGAGTTTATTGTCGACATTTTATTTCGAGTTTTATTTCTCGAAATTTAACGAGTTTTTTCTCGAAACACAACGACTTTATTTTCGAAATTGATTGAGTTTATTCTCAACATTTAATTTCGACTTTTACCCCCGAAAAACTGCGGGTTTAATTTCGCATTATAATGACTTTAATCTCAAAACGGTTTTATATTTTTTTATTGCTTGGCCCTAATACTCTTCCGTAACCTACACTGTGTCCTCTCAATTTGTCTTCAGATTTAGCGTTTAATGGCTAATTTTCAATGGTTTGTTGTTGTTAAACAAATTATTTTAATCTGCGTTACAGTATACAATTCATCAAGTGCTATATAAATTAATATTTGTTAAAATCGCCTTACTGTTTTCTTCATTCAGTATTCAAAGTTTGTATGTTCGTTATACAAATAAAAGACCGCAGTTTTTGGCGCATGGGAAACAAGCTGAAAATTGTCGTAGGTGTCACTTCAATCATCACTCTTTTATAAAAATCAAATGCATTTATCATCAACTTTAAACACGGTGAATATTCTGCCACCCACAACTTGACTAATATTTGTTCTTAAATGTGTTTGTGCTTTTTCATCTGTGCTAGTTAAGATATTTCAGCACTTTAGCTAGTGTCGCTGGCCGTGGTCCTGAATTAAGTCATCTTTTCTTCTACCGACATTTTTGCCTTATCTCTGTTTGATAAACCATAACATCGTTATCTTTTATGTCCTCTTAGTCTCTCATCTATTTTTACAAGTACAAGGAGATCTGAGCAAAAGTCTTGTTTGTTTTGTATTTTTACAGTAGTTTTCTTTTTTATGTCATGATACGGTATGTCATTGTCATTGATGTCCGAGACTGAAGTATTTTTATTTAGTTATAAAAAATGTTACAATGGTACAAAAGGGAATATATTTTTAGTACATCTAACTGAACTCAGAGTGCAGCTGTTGATCAGTGTTTCACGTTTTAGGGAGCATATTTGCACCAGTTCAACCCCCATCATCTCCACATTATAAGAAAGACGAAAGCTGATCACACAGTCTAAAGAGGACAGAGAACATACAGTTAATCTTGTTTTTATATATAACAATAAACGGGTTTTGTTTTATCAGTTGGATGTATGTAATTATTTGATCTTTTTGACTGATATTCTATGGACTAAATGTTTTTTTCTCGTCTCGTGGAGATGTCGGACAGAACAATGGCGCGGCAAGTACTGCTGTTTATTTGGTTTCTCTCTCTCGGTTCAGCTATCGGGCAGATCAGTTACTCCATTCCTGAGGAAATGGCGAAAGGCTCTTCAGTCGGTAACATAGCGCAGGATTTGGGTTTAGATTTAAAAAGACTGAAATCTGGTAAAGCCCGTATTTATACAGGAGACAGCGCTGAATACATCGAGCTGAATAAAGACAGAGGAGTCCTCCTCATCAAAGAGAAAATAGACCGAGAGGCACTGTGCGGACAGACAACACCTTGCGCACTACATTTACAGATGACTCTGGAAAATCCTGTTGAGTTTTATAGTGTTACAATTGAAATTGTAGACGTAAATGACAATGCGCCGATGTTTTCCGCTACAGAAACAATATTTTATATCAACGAATTGTCTCCAACTGGATCTAAATTTGTTTTAGAGAGAGCCGTTGATAATGATGTTGGAATTAACGGCGTGCAGAGCTATTCCCTACTTCCCGTTGATAATTTTGTTTTAAAAACACAAGAAATGCCGGATGGTTCTAAAAATGTTGAAATTATTCTACAAAAACCTCTCGACCGAGAGAAACAAGAACATATTTCGCTTTTACTTACTGCTGTGGACGGAGGAGACCCACGGATGTCCGGCACAATGTCGATAATAATTACTGTTCAGGAAGCAAACGATAACGCGCCAGTTTGCTTTTTACCTGTTTATAAAATCAACATTCGAGAAAATTCCCCAAAAGGGACAATTTTAACAACAGTTAAAGCATCTGACGCTGACCAAGGACAAAACGGTAAAGTTGAATTTTATATTCACAAATCTCCAGGTAGCGCCACTAATATCTTTGAAATTGAAAAAAATGAGGGAGTGTTGAAGTTATCAGGCGATATTGACTACGAACGAGTTAAGCATTATCAGATTGATGTTCAAGCGAGAGACCTGGGACATCATTCTGACACTTGCAAAGTTATTGTTGATGTAATTGATGTAAATGACAACAAACCTGTAATTAATATAATGACAAAACCAGGTCCTATTTCCGAAGACTCAAAAGCAGGTACCGTGGTGACTATTCTGAATGCCCAAGACTCAGGGCCGGATTATCCAATGGGCATTATGGGCACAGGCCCAGGGGCCCATGCGCGCTTGGGGCCCAGGCAAGGGTAAGAAAATTTCACATGCACATTGAGGTGCACACACAAAACATTGTTTCTAAATGAGAAAATCTGTCTTTTGATTTAGTCACTTTTACGAGCCATCTAGCGGCTTTTGTTCAGTAGAAGCACATAGCGACAAATCTATCCACTTCTTGGATAAACCTTAGCTTTCATTCAGTGGGAAAATGTCGCCAGTGCTGCCCCGCGAGCGCGAGGTCTCTCTTTCCCGGCGCAGGGATCCCTTCTCTCGACGTCACTCTGTACAGTGAGTGGCAGGAAGAAGCACCACCGTACGACAGGTGACCCGTGAATAAAATGAGTACAAAACAGCGTTTCCAACAAGCTGTCACTGTTATCGACTGTTTGGATATATAAACATGAACAAATTTCATCCGTAAATATGCACATGGTTACCATGAGGCTGTCTGAAAGATCATATAACGTTAGCCGAAATCACCGCTTTTTATTGTGAGTTGGATGATGTCGCGTCATGAACTGACAACAGAAACTGAAAACACAGTATGTCAATGAGAACGGATTTATTGTTGTAAACATGAGTTGATATACCCTCGCGGGCTGTCTTAAATCTTAAAAGGTACGCGTTTTTTACATTTATTTGGTGGTGCTTCCTTGCCAATTATAAATTATTTTATATTGATATAATGTTGATCAGTAACTGCCCTACTTTACCAATATTAAGCCTTCATTATTAGATAATCCACAGTGCTTTTACATACATTGCAAAATGTTGACATACGCACACATATGATGATGTCGTAATATATAGGCTAAAGAATTATACTTATAATACTCGTTAATGCCGTTTACTGTAACACATTACATCTTAAATAAGAACGTGAGTCGCAAGGTGCTTGTTATACAAATAAAGTTTAACAAATAGACAAATTACTCTTGAAGTACAATCATTGACAAAGACTGCCCATTTATTCTTAGAAAAATAAAGATGAAAATATTTGAAAATTGCACTTAAGAATATTCTTAAAAACCTTCTCTAATTTATCTTAAGAAAGTTCTTATATTTTCTCTTAAGAACAGTTTTGCATGTCCTGCATGTTTGTGTGAATTATGGAAGAATCTGATAGAACTGAATTGATAGAAGTGTGGTAGTGTGTGCTGCTTGCATATGCCAGTGAGTTACAGTATGCTGGGAAATGTCTTAATATTGTTGTTGCTGGTCCAGAAAAGCATTGTTGTGGTGTAAATCCTGTATGATGGCGGATGTGTACAGGTGTTGATATTGTCCTTCAGGTTGTGATCATAGTTTGTAACTTGTCAATGTAATCCTGTAAAAGATAGAGGTGTTTATACGCATGGTACCCTATAGGCTAATTCAAAACTTTATTGTGTGCATGTGTATGTGGGGGGGTCCATAAAACACTTGTGCCCAGGGGCCTCTGAATTCTTAATCCGGGCCTGCCAAGACTCCGATTCTGGAGAGAATGGAAAAGTCCAGTGCTCTATTAATCATAATGTCCCCTTTACATTAAAACCAACAACAAATAATTTTTTCAGTTTGGTAACAGACGGTGATTTAGATCGAGAGAGAGAGGCTGAATTTAACATAAGTGTGACGTGTGGTGATGAGGGCGTGCCCTCTCTCTCCAGCAACTTCACTCTTGCCTTACAGATATCAGATGTAAATGATAATGCGCCTGTCTTTGAGAAAAGCTCTTATTTGGCCTCTGTTCAAGAAAACAACACACCTGGTGTTTCCATATTCACAGTGAGCACCAGTGACGCAGATTTTAATCAGAATGCTCGCGTGTCTTACATACTGGAGGACTCCTCTGTTAACGGAGTGCCCGTCTCCTCGTTAGTGTCCGTCAGTGCTGATAGTGGAGTCATACACGCGGTGCGATCTTTTGATTACGAGCAGATCAAAGATTTCCAGTTCCGCGTAAAAGCGCAAGACGGAGGCTCACCTCCTCTCAGCAGCAACGTGAGTGTAAAAATAATCATTCAGGACCAGAATGACAACGCGCCTCAGGTTCTGTATCCGGTTCAGTCTGGTGGTTCTGTGGTGGCTGAAATAGTGCCTCGTTCGGCAGATGTGGGTTATCTGGTCACTAAAGTGGTCGCTGTTGATGTGGACTCTGGACAGAATGCCTGGCTCTCATATAAACTGCAGAAAGCCACAGACAGGGCGCTGTTTGAAGTGGGTTTACAGAATGGAGAAATAAGAACTGTGCGCCAGGTGACAGATAAAGATGCTGTGAAACAAAGACTCGCTGTTGTAGTGGAGGACAACGGACAGCCCTCTCGTTCAGCTACAGTCAATGTTAACGTGGCGCTGGCGGACAGCTTCCCTGAAGTGCTCTCGGAGTTCACTGACTTTACGCACGACAAGGAATACAACGACAACCTGACTTTTTATCTAGTCTTGGCTCTGGCTGTAGTTTCGTTTCTCTTTATCGTGTCTATCATCGCCATACTGTCAGTCAAGTGCTACAGATGGAGACGCGAGCGGATGTTTTACAAACCTGGAGCGAATCTTCCAGTTATTCCATATTATCCGCCCCTTTACGCAGACGTGGGGGGCACAGGAACTTTACAGCACGTGTACAATTATGATGTTTGCAGAACCACTGACTCCAGAAAGAGTGATCTGAAGTTTGTCAGACCTTGCAGTGAGAGCATCATTAGTCTGGACACCAGTGGAACACAGACACTGACGCATACACACAGAGAAAAACTGACCATGGAGAGTTCTGACGAGGTAAGAATAAATATGTTTCGTAAATTTTTGTAGCGACCTATTTTATGGCTTTTGCGCGGGTATGCAAGCATTGTCGACAAGATTGCTGGCCAAGGTTCCACTTTCTTGCGTTGTATTTTTACATGTAATTACAACCAACATTTTGCTGTCGTTGCTGTAGTTTAGAAACATTCGACGATGCTCAAATCTTTATTTATTCTCTTCTTCTATCGTCCGAGTATTTACTTTACAATCAACAGCAGACAGTTTATGATTAGTTTAAAAGTAACTTAAAATGTACTTTTGCATAGCTGAAGTTTTTAGTCTGTTCTGAAATTTTGATTGATTTTCTTTTTTCAGTTCTTTTGTAGACTACAAAACATGTTTTTACCAGCATTACACAATTTGCCAAGTAGAGTGTTAATTAATATTTGAAAATTATGTTTGATTGTTTTCTCCAGTCTAGTATGTGTTGTTTTGACATGAATTCAGCCTGGTGCCGTTTTGTCATAGCTCGAAGATTGTACTAATTGTTTATTTTTTTATTAATAATACTTTTTGACGCACTGAATTTGTGTTATGATTATCTGTATATTTAAATGTGCGTGGTGCTTCTTCATCTATGCTTGCCAAAAAAAAAAGATTTCAGAACTTTAGCCAGCGGCGCTGACCATGGTTCTGAATGCGGTCATGTGTTCTTCTGCAGACGATTAATTATTTGTCTCTGTTTGATACAGTAGCTCATGTTTGTGGGATTCTATACGTCCTTTCAGTCTTTCATATAATTTAACATATCCAAGTAAATCTCAGTTTACGTTTTGTCCATTTCAATTTTTAAGATGTAGTTTTAGAGCAGCTTTCGTTTTTTGACCTTTCATTGATATCGGGACTATTTTATTTTAATTCTTTACATAATGGTGCAGAAGAAAAATTGTAGTTCACGTGACTGAACACATAGTGCCACTGTTGGTCAGTGATTCACAGTTTAGAGAGCTGATCTGCAGCACTTCCACTCCCATCATCTCCATAATAATAAAAGAGACGAAAGCTGAGCGCACAGTCTAAAACGGACAGAGAACGTAGAGATAAACCTTCCTCGTTTTTGCACTAATTATCAGTTAAGTTTTTTTCTAGTTGGATGTGTGTAATTATTTAATCTTTTTTTGACTGATAACAACCTGGATTAAACGGTATTTTCTCTCACCTCGTGGAAATGTCGGAAAGAACAATGGCGCGGCAAGTACTGCTGTTTATTTGGTTTCTCTCTCTCGGTTCATCTCTCGGGCAGGTCAGTTACTCCATTCCTGAGGAAATGGCGAAAGGCTCTTTAGTCGGTAACATAGCGCAGGATTTGGGTTTAGATTTAAAGAGACTGAAATCTGGTAAAGCTCGTGTTTATACAGGAGACAGCGCTGAATACATCGAGCTGAATAAAGACAGAGGAGTCCTCCTAATCAAAGAGAGAATAGACCGAGAGGCGCTATGCGGACAGACAACGCCTTGCGCCTTACACCTTCAAATTATTCTGGAAAACCCAATGGAGCTTTTTCGAATTACAGTAGAAATAACTGATATAAACGATCATGCTCCGATCTTTATGAAGACAGAGAAACGGTTTGAGATCAGCGAATCAGCCGTTGTCGGTTCAAAATTTGTATTAGAAAAAGCCATAGACGCAGACATTGGAACAAATGGACTTCAGAGCTACTCTTTGACGTCAACTGACAATTTTAATCTTAAACTTCACAGCCAAGCGGACGGAAGCAAAAAAGTAGAAATGATTCTAAATAAAGCGCTTGATCGAGAGACGCAGGAAAACATCGCTTTGCTTTTAACTGCCGTTGATGGCGGAGATCCTGTAATGTCTGGAACCGTTCAGATACACGTTGTAGTGCTTGATGTAAACGACAATGCACCTGTTTTTAGTAATTCTGTTTATAAAGCAATTGTGAAGGAAAATTCGCCCATTGGCTCATCACTTATTTCGGTTTGTGCGTCAGATCAGGACAAAGGAACAAACGGTAATATAATCTATTCGATTTCAAATGTTGCTGATAGAATGTCTGAGCTGTTTCATATAGATGACAAAGGCGAGGTTAAATTGGTTGGAAAAATTGACTATGAACAAGCAAAGCACTACCAAATTGATATTGAAGCTACAGACAATGGCGGACTTTCTGATTCAAGTAAAATCATTGTGGATGTTATTGATGTAAATGATAACGCACCTATTATCGCAGTAATGTCCAAATCTGTCTCTGTAACGGAGGATTCATAACAAAATACGGTGATTGCCATAATAAGTGTTAATGATCCAGATTCCGACAGTAACGGACAGGTTCAGTGCAGTGTAAATGAAAATACCCCCTTTTCGATTAAATCAACTTCTAATGAATTTTATAGTATTGTGACGGACAGTGATTTAGATCGGGAGAGAGAGCCCCAGTATAATATCACTGTGACATGCACTGATGAAGGCGTACCCTCTCTCTCCAGCAGCGTCACTCTCTTCTTACAAATATCAGATGTAAATGATAATGCACCTGTTTTTAAGAAAAGCTCTTATTTGGCCTCTGTCCAAGAAAACAACACACCGGGTCTTTCAATTTTCACAGTGAGCGCCAGAGATGCAGATTTTAACCAGAATGCTCGTGTCTCTTACATACTGGAGGACTCCTCTGTTAACGGAGTGCCCGTCTCCTCGTTAGTGTCTGTCAGTGCTGATAGTGGAGTCATACACGCAGTTCGATCTTTCGATTACGAGCAGATTAAAGATTTCCAGTTCCGCGTAAAAGCGCAAGATGGAGGATCACCTCCTCTCAGCAGCAACGTGAGTGTGAGAATAATCATTCAGGATCAGAATGACAACGCGCCACAGGTTCTGTATCCGGTCCAGTCTGGTGGTTCTGTGGTGGCTGAAATAGTGCCTCGTTCGGCAGATGTGGGTTATCTGGTCACTAAAGTGGTCGCTGTTGATGTGGACTCTGGACAGAATGCCTGGCTCTCATATAAACTGCAGAAAGCCACAGACAGGGCGCTGTTTGAAGTGGGTTTACAGAATGGAGAAATAAGAACTGTGCGCCAGGTGACAGATAAAGATGCTGTGAAACAAAGACTCGCTGTTGTAGTGGAGGACAACGGACAGCCCTCTCGTTCAGCTACAGTCAATGTTAACGTGGCGCTGGCGGACAGCTTCCCTGAAGTGCTCTCGGAGTTCACTGACTTTACGCACGACAAGGAATACAACGACAACCTGACTTTTTATCTAGTCTTGGCTCTGGCTGTAGTTTCGTTTCTCTTTATCGTGTCTATCATCGCCATACTGTCAGTCAAGTGCTACAGATGGAGACGCGAGCGGATGTTTTACAAATCTGGAGCGAATCTTCCAGTTATTCCGTATTATCCGCCCCTTTACGCAGACGTAGGGGGCACAGGAACTTTACAGCACGTGTACAATTATGATGTTTGCAGAACCACTGACTCCAGAAAAAGTGATCTGAAATACGTCAGACCTTGCAGTGAGAACATCATTAGTCTGGACACCAGTGGAACACAGACACTTACGCATGCGCACAGAGACAAACTGACCACGGATAGTTTTGAAGACCAGGTAAGAATGGATATTATTTGTTAAATTTAAAAGCAGCCCGCTTTTGCTCGTGTATGCACGCATTGTCGACAAAATTGCTCGCCATGGTCTCTCTACTTCGTACATACCATAAACTTTTCATGTTTTACTTTGTTACCACCAACTTTTTGCCATCCAATTTAGGCTGTATTTTTCATGGTTACATCGTTGCTGTTGTTTTTCTTGAAGGAAACCCTGGGCGGAATAAAAATATTTCTTGACGAATGTATAATATATTTGTTCTGTTCTACTGTTCAATAATTACTTAAACTGTCTTTTCCTAATTTGACATTTAGTTTATCTCTTTAGATGGGCTTTTTAAGTGTTTTAATTTCTATTGTAAATTAAGTGGTTCTCATGACACCAATTGCGTTTGATACTCTTTCATCTGTGTTTGTTAAGAGATTTCCTGTGGCTCATTGGTTAGAGCATGGCACTAGCAATGCCAAGGTCATGGGTTCGATCCCAGGGTATTGCACATAGTCAGAAACAAATGTATAATACAATGCAATGTAAGTCGCTTTGATTAAAAGCGTCTGCTAAATGCGTAAATGTAATGTAAATTTAGCACTATATGCAGCTTCGCGACATGGTCCCGAATGCAGTCGAGAATTCCTCTACAGGAATACGTTTGTTTCTTTCTCTCCGTTTGACAGAGTATAACATTATCTTCACGTCTGGTCAGTATGTCATCTTATTTAACACGTTCAGCGAAGTCCGAGTTTACGTCCTGGCCATTGAATTTATTAAGGTGCATTTTTACATATATTTTAATTTTAGTTATTTTATTGTCATCATTGTCGGCTGTTGTTTTGTTTTATCTTAACTCTTAATCATTTTGGCACCAATGTATAATATTGTTGTTCATGTGACTGGACTCATAGTGCCGCTATTGGTCAGTGTTTCACAGTTTAGGGAGCAGATCTGCAGCACTTCCACCCCCCTGATCTCCATAATATGAGAGCGAAGAAAGCTGAGCACACAGTCTAAACAGGACAGAGAATATAGAGATAAACCTTCTTGTTTTTGGATAATAACGTTTTCATCTAGTGGATATATGGTATTTTTTTACCTTTTTAATTGATATTCTAAGGATTAAACCGTTTCTTCCTTCGTGTATTGAGGAAATGTCGGACAGAACAATGGCGCGGCAAGTACTGCTGTTTATTTGCTTTCTTTCTCTCGGTTCAGTTCTCGGGCAGGTCAGTTACTCCATTCCTGAAGAAATGGCGAAAGGCTCTTTAGTCGGCAACATAGCGCAGGATTTGGGTTTAGATTTTAAGAGACTTAAGTCTGGTAAAGCTCGTATTTATACAGGAGACAGCGCTGAATACATCGAGCTGAATAAAGACAGAGGAGTCCTCCTTATCAAAGAGAGAATAGACCGAGAGGCGCTATGCGGACAGACAACGCCTTGCGCACTACATTTACAGATTACTTTGGAAAATCCTATGGAATTTTATAGTGTTACAATTGAAATTGTAGACGTAAATGACAATGCGCCGATGTTTTCGGCTAAGGAAACGAAATTTGATATTAGCGAATTGTCTCCAACTGGATCTAAATTTATTTTGGAAACAGCAGCAGATGATGACGTTGGTATTAATGGTGTACAGAGTTATTTGTTGAATCCTGCGGATCATTTTGTGTTAAAAACGCAAGATATGCCGGATGGCTCGAAAAATGTTCAACTGATTCTACAAAAACCTCTCGACCGAGAAATACACGAGCACATTTCACTTTTGCTTACTGCAGTGGATGGAGGAGACCCACAGATGTCCGGCACAATGCCGATTATTATCACTGTTGAGGACGCAAATGATAACGCGCCAGTTTGCTTTTTACCGGTTTATAAAACAAGCATAGCAGAAAATTCTCCAAAAGGCACAATATTAACTACAGTTAAAGCATCTGATGCTGATCAAGGACAAAATGGTAAAGTTGAATATTACATCACAAAATCCTCTGGTGGCACTACTAATATCTTTGAAATAGACAGGGTTGAAGGAGTGTTAAAGCTTTCTGGTTACATCGATTATGAAAAAAATAAACACTTTCAAATTGACGTTCAAGCGAGAGACCCTGGGCGACACTCTGACACGTGCAAAGTCATTGTTGATATAATAGATGTTAATGACAATCAACCAGTAATTAACATAATGTCAAAACCAAGCGCTCTTTCAGAAGACTCAAAAGCCGGCACCGTGGTGACTATGCTGAATGCCCAAGACTCGGATTCTGGAGATAATGGAAAGGTCCAGTGCTCTATTAATGATAATGTCCCTTTTAGCCTGAAGTCAACAGCAAACAATTTTTTCAGTTTGGTAACAGACGGTGATTTAGATCGTGAGAGAGTGTCTGAATTTAACGTTAGTGTGACGTGCGCTGATGAGGGCGTGCCCTCTCTCTCCAGCAGCGTCATTCTCTCCTTGCAGATATCAGATGTTAATGATAACGTTCCTGTCTTTGAAAAAATTTCTTATGAGGCCTTTGTTCAAGAAAACAACACACCGGGTCTTTCCATCTTCACAGTCAGAGCGGAAGACGCAGATTTTAATCAGAATGCTCGCCTGTCTTACATACTGGAGGACTCCTCTGTTAACGGAGTGCCCGTCTTCTCGTTAGTGTCTGTCAGTGCTGATAGTGGAGTCATACACGCAGTGCGATCTTTCGATTACGAGCAGATTAAATATTTCCATTTCCGCGTAAAAGCGCAAGACGGAGGCTCACCTCCTCTGAGCAGCAACGTGAATGTGAAAATAATAATTCAGGATCAGAATGACAACGCGCCTCAGGTTCTGTATCCGGTGCAGTCTGGTGGTTCTGTGCGCCTCAGGTTCTGTATCCGGTCCAGTCTGGTGGTTCTGTGGTGGCTGAAATAGTGCCTCGTTCGGCAGATGTGGGTTATCTGGTCACTAAAGTGGTCGCTGTTGATGTGGACTCTGGACAGAATGCCTGGCTCTCATATAAACTGCAGAAAGCCACAGACAGGGCGCTGTTTGAAGTGGGTTTACAGAATGGAGAAATAAGAACTGTGCGCCAGGTGACAGATAAAGATGCTGTGAAACAAAGACTCGCTGTTGTAGTGGAGGACAACGGACAGCCCTCTCGTTCAGCTACAGTCAATGTTAACGTGGCGCTGGCGGACAGCTTCCCTGAAGTGCTCTCGGAGTTCACTGACTTTACGCACGACAAGGAATACAACGACAACCTGACTTTTTATCTAGTCTTGGCTCTGGCTGTGGTTTCGTTTCTCTTTATCGTGTCTATCATCGCCATACTGTCAGTCAAGTGCTACAGATGGAGACGCGAGCGGATGTTTTACAAATCTGGAGCGAATCTTCCAGTTATTCCGTATTATCCGCCCCTTTACGCAGACGTGGGGGGCACAGGAACTTTACAGCACGTGTACAATTATGATGTTTGCAGAACCACTGACTCCAGAAAGAGTGATCTGAAATACGTCAGACCTTGCAGTGAGAGCATCATTAGTCTGGACACCAGTGGAACACAGACACTCACACATGCGCACAAAGAAAAACTGACCAGTGAGAGTTTTGACGACCAGGTAAGAATGGATATTTTAGTTCATGTATTTTAAACCGGTCTAAGTTTTTGTTTTTTGATTGTTGGATGCTGCTTGTGTATGCACGCATCGACAATATTTCTCACCACGGTCTCGAAAATCGCTCTAGTTCGTTTGACTTGCAGTTACAACCATATTTTTGCAATACTTTTTAAGTTGTATTATACTTGGTTACATCGTTACTGTAGTTTAGTTTAAAATGAAGACTAGACCTATTGTAATATTCAATTATTCTCTGTACAAGCAGAGTGTCTGTTTTGAACGTTTTTCATGGTTTCGTTATTCAAGTCCTTCTTTACTATAAAATAAATTATGTTTTAGTGCGTTACAATATAGAATTTATCAAGTAGAAAAATATTCGGTTGTATTTTATTGTTTAACTCATTCAGTGTGATGTTTCTATACGATTAGAATATCCCAGTTTTTTGTGTGTATGCCTCTAATATAATCTTAAATTCTTATTATCAACGTTCAAGAATATTTACTTTTACTATTTTTATTATTTACATTTTTGCCACATCTTGTGTAGTAATTACTTTACATGTGTTGTTTTTTTTACCTGTGCTTGTTAAGAAAGAGATGTGAGCATTTTAGGGAGCGCGTAGCTGACCATGGTGCTGAATGCAGACATGTGGTATTCTACAGATTTTTATTTCTTATCTTTTTTGATAGTGCATAACTTCTGGATCCTTTAGTCTGTCGTCTAATTTAACGCGTACAAGGCAATCTGAGCTAACGTTAACGTCATGTTCAGTTTTTCTAACTGTATTTTTAAAGCAATTTCATTTTACCTGTTTTATTTTTATCGATATCGGAGGGTATTTTATTTGAACTCTATACATTGGTGCAAAAATGACTACGTTTGTAGTTCATCTAACAGGACTCATAGTGCCGATGTTGGTCAGTGTTTCACAGTTTAGAGAGCAGATCTGCAGCACTTCCACCCCCATCATCTCATAAACTGTGAGAGACGAAAGCTAAGAACACAATCTGAAGAGGACAGAAAACGTATAAAGCTTTCTGTTTTTGCGATAGTAATCTTTTTTCATCAACTGGATCTATATCACTTTTGTCATTTTTTATTTCTGTTACATGGATTAAACTGCTTTTTTCCAATCGTCTCTGGAAATTTCGGAAAGAACAATGGCGTGGCAAGTACTGCTGTTTATTTGGTTTCTCTCTTTCAATTCAGCTCTCGGGCAGGTCAGTTACTCCATTCCTGAGGAAATGGCGAAAGGCTCTTTAGTCGGAAACATAGCGCAAGATTTGGGTTTAGATTTTAAGAGACTAAAGTCTGGTAAAGCACGTATTTATACAGGAGACAGCACTGAATAAATCGAGCTGAATAAAGACAGAGGAGTCCTCCTTATCAAAGAGAGAATAGACCGAGAGGCGCTATGCGGACAGACAACGCCTTGCGCATTACATTTACAGATTATTTTAGAAAATCCCCTCGAGTTTTACTCGACCACAGTAGAGATTACAGATATCAACAATAATGCACCCACCTTCAAAAATAGCGAAATGAAGTTTGAGATAAGCGAAATATCAAAAACAGGTGTTAGGTTTGCCCTAGACAAAGCAAATGACCCAGATGTTGCTAGTAATGGGCTTCAAGACTACAGTCTTAGCTCGACTGATTTTTTTGCTTTAAAACTGCACAATCAACCCGATGGTGTAAAAGCTGTGGAAATGATATTACAAAAGCCCCTAGATAGAGAGATTCAGGACCATGTCGCACTTGTACTCACCGCAAAGGATGGGGGAGATCCTCAAATGACAGGAACAATGCAAATACAAATAACAGTTTTGGATGCCAACGATAATGGACCCGTGTGCGGTCAGGCATCATATAGAGCGAGCATTGCCGAAAATGCACCAACCGGCACTGTGTTAACCACAGTTACTGCATCTGATGCGGATCTTGGCTCTAATAGTATTATATCATTTTCGATTTCTTCTGAGGGTGCAAATGATTTATTCAGGGTTGACGAAAACACCGGTGTAGTGACTTTAATTGGGAAAGTAGATTATGAAAAACATCGAATCTATCAAATTGATGTTCACGCTAAAGACCAAGGCGGACACTCGGCTTTGTGTAAAGTAATTCTAGATGTCACTGACGTTAATGATAACATACCCGGAATTAGCATCATGTCAAGAACTAATGTTGTATCCGAAGATTCTAGACTTGGCACAGTTGTTGCGATATTAACCGTTCAAGATTTAGACACAGGTGACAATAGACGGGTCTCGTGCCTTATAGATAGAGATATTTATTTTACACTAAAAACCACTGGCAATAATTTTTTCAGTTTAGTGACAGATGGTGAATTAGACCGGGAGAGCGAATCTGAGTTTAATATCAGTGTGACGTGCGCTGATGAGGGCATGCCCTCTCTCTCCAGCAGCGTTACTCTCTCCTTACAGATATTAGATGTGAATGATAACGCGCCTGTCTTTGAGAAAAGCTCTTATGAGGCTTCTGTCCAAGAAAACAACACACCGGGTGTTTCCATCTTTACAGTCAGAGCCAAAGACGCAGATTTTAATCAGAATGCTCGTGTGTCTTACATACTGGAGGACTCCTCTGTTAACGGAGTGCCCGTCTCCTCGTTAGTGTCCGTCAGTGCTGATAGTGGAGTCATACACGCAGTGCGATCTTTCGATTATGAGCAGATCAAAGATTTTCAGTTCCGCGTAAAAGCGCAAGATGGAGGCTCGCCTCCTCTCAGCAGCAACGTGAGTGTTAAAATAATCATTCAGGACCAGGATGACAACGCGCCTCAGGTTCTGTATCCGGTCCAGTCTGGTGGTTCTGTGGTGGCTGAAATAGTGCCTCGTTCGGCAGATGTGGGTTATCTGGTCACTAAAGTGGTCGCTGTTGATGTGGACTCTGGACAGAATGCCTGGCTCTCATATAAACTGCAGAAAGCCACAGACAGGGCGCTGTTTGAAGTGGGTTTACAGAATGGAGAAATAAGAACTGTGCGCCAGGTGACAGATAAAGATGCTGTGAAACAAAGACTCGCTGTTGTAGTGGAGGACAACGGACAGCCCTCTCGTTCAGCTACAGTCAATGTTAACGTGGCGCTGGCGGACAGCTTCCCTGAAGTGCTCTCGGAGTTCACTGACTTTACGCACGACAAGGAATACAACGACAACCTGACTTTTTATCTAGTCTTGGCTCTGGCTGTAGTTTCGTTTCTCTTTATCGTGTCTATCATCGCCATACTGTCAGTCAAGTGCTACAGATGGAGACGCGAGCGGATGTTTTACAAATCTGGAGCGAATCTTCCAGTTATTCCGTATTATCCGCCCCTTTACGCAGACGTGGGGGCACAGGAACTTTACAGCACGTGTACAATTATGATGTTTGCAGAACCACTGACTCAGAAAGAGTGATCTGAAATACGTCAGACCTTGCAGTGAGAGATCATTAGTCTGGACACCAGTGAACTAGGGCTGTCACGGTTATGAAATTTGACTGACGATTAATTGTCTGTTTTAGGGCTTTGACGATTATGACGATTAATTGTCTGTTTTTGAGCTTTGACATTTAATTCTCATACATTTTTGATTCAGCGATTGAAACACCATATTGTTCTGAATACAAGACTGTTTTTTTCTTGGAAATACATCAGAAAACATTGGGTCATCATATATTTAAGGTTTAGGCTTTTACCTGTCAATAATACAACCCCAAATACTTGTAAATGAAGTAAATTGATCAGGAGTGAATTGAAGCCACCATTAAAATGCTATCAGTCATAGAAAAGCTTCTAGTCTGTTTTTTTCTCACTTGCAAGACTACAATAAAATTTTACTTGTGTGTTAATGGAATTTTGGTAGACTGGTTTTCACACTGAGATTCGTTTAAATAATATTAAATTGTACTGCAGGTAATTTGTATATGTTTTAGGGTTTTTTTAAGTGATTGTGTTGTGGTGGTACATTTTACAAGTATTACCATGCTTTAGTAACAATATATGCACTAAAATATGCTATATACAGATGCACTACAGCTCCCCCTAGTGTCTTCTATAGAGATGTGCAATAATTGCGATGATCTGAAACCATCGCGATGAGGTCAAACAATCGCGATGAGACGATTATTTAATAATCGTGACAGCCCTAAGTGGAACACAGTCATTTACGCATGCGCACAGAGAGAAACTAGCCACAGAGATCTGACGAACAGGTAAGAATGGATGTTTTTAGAATTTTTTAGATTTTTAAAGATTTTTTTTAATCGTTGGCTCTTGTATCGAAATGTATTCTCTTTTAGTTATTCAAACCATAAACCTTTAATGTTTGACTTGCAGTTACAACAAACCTTTTGCTTTGCTTTGCTTTACCTTACCTTATTTTTTCATGGTAACTCATTGGTGTAGGTTGGAAGAGAGACTACGGTCTTCTTTCAATGTCCAAGAATTACTTACACTGTCTCCTCATAATTTAATGTTTCCTTGATTTTCCTATAGTTCCGCTTTTTTAGTGTTTTAATGTGTGTTTTGAACTAAGTGTTTTCATGATTTCGTTATTCCTTTCTTAACTATAAAATAGCTTGTTTTACTGCATTACAATATACAATTTTATCAAGTAGGAAATATATACAGTATATATGAAGAGTTTGGTTCCAAAATTAGATAACTCCGTTTTAAAAAAATCATGTTTTTTATTGTACATTTCAATTAATATCAATCAAACTGCACATGGTTTGTTTTGACTTAAGCCATAAATAAAAATACAGCTAACTGACACAGTAAAACACAATAAAAACATGATAACATAATAAAAAACATGAGTTATATCATTTTGGAACCAAACTCTTCATTAATCATTGTTTTTCTCATGTTTCTGTAATAGCTATGCGATTAGAAGACACCAGTTTTTCGTCGGTGCCACCTGTTTATATAATCTTAAGTGTTTTTATAATAAACTAATACAAATAAATAAATGTAATTATTGTTTTAATGTACATGTCTTTCCACCCACATCGTAATAATTATGCTTAAATGCGTTTTGAGTTCTTTCATCTGTGCCTTAGAGATTTCAGCAGCGTCGCTGACCATGGTTCTGAATGCAGACATGTGTTCTTCTAAAGACTTTTATTCCGTATCTCTGTTTGATAGAGCATAACTTCGGGATCCTTTACGTCCTTTCAGTTTCTTTTGTAATTAAACATGCTAGGAAGTCTGAGCTACGTTATGTCCACTGATTTCTTAAGATGTATTTTAACATACATTTTCACTGTAAGATGTTTTATTTTGGTTTTGGGTAATATTTCATTTTAAATCTTTACACAGTGGTACAAAAATTAATATATTTGTTGTAGCTCATCTAACTGGACTCATAGTGCCGCTGTTGGTCAGTGTTTCACATTTTAGAAAGCAGATCTGCAGCATTTCCACCCCCATCAACTCCATAACATAAGAGAGAGGAAAGCTGAGCACACGGTATGAAAAAGACAGAGAACATAGAGATCAAGCTTTTGTTTTGGTGATAATCGTTTTTTTTTTTCATTTGGTCGATGTATGTAATTATTTAATCTTTTTGACGTCTAGTCTAAGGATTAAGCTGCTTTTTACAACCGTCTCTTGAAATGTCGGAGAGAACAATGGCTCGGCAAGTACTGCTGTTTATTTGGTTTCTATCTCTCGGTTCAGCTCTCGGGCAGATCAGTTACTCCATTCCTGAGGAAATGGCGAAAGGCTCTTTAGTCGGCAACATAGCGCAGGATTTGGGTTTAGATTTAAAGAGACTGAAATCTGGTAAAGCTCGTGTTTATACAGGAGACAGCGCTGAATACATCGAGCTGAATAAAGACAGAGGAGTCCTCCTAATCAAAGAGAGAATAGACCGAGAGGCGCTATGCGGACAGACAACGCCTTGTGCACTACATTTACAGATTACTTTGGAAAATCCTATGGAATTTTATAGTGTTACAATTGAAATTGAAGACGTAAATGACAATGCTCCCGTTTTTACAGTTAAGGAAATTAAATTTGATATCAGCGAATCATCTTTGGCAGGAGCTAAATTTGTTTTAGGAAGAGCTGTAGATGATGATGTTGGTATCAACGGTGTGCAGAGTTATTCCTTACACCCCGCTCATAATTTTGTTTTAAATACACAAGATTTGCCGGATGGTTCTAAAAATGTTGAATTAATTCTACAAAAACCTCTCGACCGAGAAAAACAGGAGCACATTTCGCTTTTACTTACTGTTGTGGACGGAGGAGACCCACCGATGTCTGGCACAATGCCGATTGTTATCACTGTTGAGGACGCAAATGATAACGCGCCAGTTTGCTTCCTACCGGTTTATAAAACAAGCATTGCAGAAAATTCGCCAAAAGGCACGATATTAACTACAGTTAAAGCATCTGATGCTGACCAAGGACAAAATGGTAAAGTTGAATATTATATATTAAAGTCCTCTGGTGTCACCACTAATCTATTTGAAATAGACAAAAATGGGGGAGTGTTAAGGTTATCTGGCGATACTGACTACGAGCGAGTTAAGCATTATCAGATTGATGTTCAAGCGAGAGACCCTGGGCGACACTCTGACACTTGCAAAGTGATTGTTGATGTAATCGATGTAAATGACAACAAACCGGTGATTAATATTATGTCAAAACCAAGCGCTCTTTCGGAAGACTTAAAAGTTGGTACCGTAGTGACAATGCTGAATGCACTAGACTTAGATTCTGGCGAGAATGGAAAGGTCCACTGCTCTATTAATGATAATGTCCCTTTTACATTGAAACCTACCGCTAATAATTTCTTCAGTTTAGTAACGGACGGTGATTTAGATCGAGAGAGAGAGGCTGAATTTAACGTTAGTGTGACGTGCGCTGATGAGGGCGTGCCCTCTCTCTCCAGCAGCGTCACTCTCTCCTTACAGATATCAGATGTGAATGATAACGCGCCTGTTTTTGAGAAAAGCTCTTATGAGGCTTCTGTACAAGAAAACAACACACCGGGTGTTTCCATTTTTACAGTCAGAGCCAGAGACGCAGATTTTAATCAGAATGCTCGTGTGTCTTACATACTGGAGGACTCCTCTGTTAACGGAGTGCCCGTCTCCTCGTTAGTGTCCGTCAGTGCTGATAGTGGAGTCATACACGCAGTGCGATCTTTCGATTACGAGCAGATTAAAAATGTCCAATTCCGCGTAAAAGCGCAAGATGGAGGCTCACCTCCTCTGAGCAGCAACGTGAGCGTGAAAATAATCATTCAGGACCAGAATGACAACGCGCCTCAGGTTCTGTATCCGGTCCAGTCTGGTGGTTCTGTGGTGGCTGAAATAGTGCCTCGTTCTGCAGATGTGGGTTATCTGGTCACTAAAGTGGTCGCTGTTGATGTGGACTCTGGACAGAATGCCTGGCTCTCATATAAACTGCAGAAAGCCACAGACAGGGCGCTGTTTGAAGTGGGTTTACAGAATGGAGAAATAAGAACTGTGCGCCAGGTGACAGATAAAGATGCTGTGAAACAAAGACTCGCTGTTGTAGTGGAGGACAACGGACAGCCCTCTCGTTCAGCTACAGTCAATGTTAACGTGGCGCTGGCGGACAGCTTCCCTGAAGTGCTCTCGGAGTTCACTGACTTTACGCACGACAAGGAATACAACGACAACCTGACTTTTTATCTAGTCTTGGCTCTGGCTGTAGTTTCGTTTCTCTTTATCGTGTCTATCATCGCCATACTGTCAGTCAAATGCTACAGATGGAGACGCGAGCGGATGTTTTACAAATCTGGAGCGAATCTTCCAGTTATTCCATATTATCCGCCCCTTTACGCAGACGTAGGGGGCACAGGAACTTTACAGCACGTGTACAATTATGATGTTTGCAGAACCACTGACTCTAGAAAAAGTGATCTGAAATTCGTCAGACCTTACAGTGAAAGAATCATTAGTCTGGACACCAGCGGAACACAGTCACTTACGAATGCGCAGCGAGAGAAACTGGTTGAGAATCTTGATGATCAGGTAAGAACGGATGCTTTACGTTTTGTAGCAATGTACATATTTTTTGTTTTTAATCGTTGGCTTTTGTTGGTCAACGCAAATATTATAGACATTGTTTTCATGATTACACCGTTGCTGCAGTTTTCTCTTTTTTCATGTCCAAAGAATTACTTTGGACATTAAACTCCAAAGTACTTTGGACTTCTTCTCTGCTTGTTTTCTTTCTCTTAAGTAGTCTTTAGTTTAGCTTTAGAGTTTAGTATTACAATTTGTTCTTTAGTTCTCTACTCTAAAACAAGGTGTGTGCGATACAATATACAATTTATTAAGTATAATGTAAATTAATATTTGATAAAATTGTTTTACTGTTTACAATATGATGTTTCGATATTGGTTGTGCATTTAATCTGAAGATTGTCCTCGGTTTCACTTTCATCATCTCTCTATTATAATGTTAAGTGCCTTTATCGTTAACTTAAAACAATATTTATTTTTTTCCACCCACAACATGCGTAGAAATTACGTTTCAACCTGTTGGTGTCATTTCTTCTCTGCTTGTTAAAAGATTGAAGACCTTCAGGGAGCGTCGCTGACTGTGGTCCTGAATATAGGCGTGTATTCTAACTCTTATTTCTCTTCTCTGTTAGACAGAGCATAACATTATCCCTAATGCCCTTTCAGTTTCTCATTTTATATAACATGCCCAAGGAAATCTGAGCTAACTTCATAACCATTTAATTAATTGAGATGGGTTTTTACAGCAATTTTCATTTGTAGATTTCACTGCAGTAGATTTCAGGGACTATATTATTTTTAATCTTTACAGAATGCTACAAACGTTAAAGCATTTGTAGTTAATCTAACTGAACTCACAGTGCCGCTGTTGGTCAGGGTTTCAGATTTTAGAGAGCATATTTGCAGCAGTTCCACCCCCATCATGCCCATAATATAAGAGAGACGAAAGCTGAGCACAGTCTAAAGAGGACAGAGAACAAACAAAGAACCCTTTTTGTTTCGTTTTTTCCTTGAAATAATCGTTTTTTTATCAAGTGGATGTATGGTATTATTTTGACATTATTGACTGATATTCCATGGATTAAACCGCTTTTTTCTTCTTGTATCGAGGAAATGTCAGACAGGACAATGGCGCGGCAAGTACTGCTGTTTATTTGGTTTCTCCCTCTCAGTTCAGTTCTCGGGCAGGTCAGTTACTCCATTCCTGAAGAAATGTCGAAAGGTTCTTTAGTTGGTAACATAGCGCAGGATTTGGGTTTAGATTTAAAGAGACTGAAATCTGGTAAAGCTCGTGTTTATACAGGAGACAGCGCTGAATACATCGAGCTGAATAAAGACAGAGGAGTCCTCCTTATCAAAGAGAGAATAGACCGAGAGGCGCTATGCGGACAGACAACGCCTTGCGCACTACATTTACAGATTATTTTGGAAAATCCGATGCAATTGTATCGCGTTACAGTGGAGATAACAGACATAAATGACAATGCACCGATGTTCAGTGAGAATGAGATGAGATTTGAAATGAACGAAATGTCTTTAGCGGGTGCCCGGTTTATTTTAGAAAGAGCTGTTGACCGTGACGTGGGTCGAAATGGTCTGCACAGTTATTCTCTCCAGCCTGCAGATAATTTTGCTTTAAAGTTTCAAAATCTTCCTGATGCAAATAAAGCCGTTGAAATGATTCTTGAAAAACCTCTAGATCGTGAAAAGCATGACCATATATCTTTACTTTTAACAGCCTTCGACGGAGGCGAGCCTCGGATGTCTGGCACAATGCAGATACATATTACTGTTTTAGATGCTAATGATAACGCCCCTGTTTGCTCACAATCCGTGTACAAAACCAGCATAGCGGAGAATTCCCCTAAAGGCACGGTTTTAACAACAGTAAGTGCTTCCGATAAAGACCAGGGATTAAACGGTCGAATATCATTCTCTATTGCGAGTAAAGCAGACAAGGAAGCCAAGACTTTTGAAATAGATCCTGATTTTGGTGTTGTGAAACTTATTGGAGGAATAGACTACGAAAAAAATAAGTATTACCAAATTGATGTTCACGCACGTGATGGCGGTGGTCATACGGATTCATGTAAGGTCATTGTTGACATAACTGATGTAAACGACAACAGTCCGTCTATTAATATAATTTCAAAATCAAATCACATATCAGAGGATTCAAAATCTGGCACTGTTATCGCAATATTAAACATACAAGACGTAGACTCAAATGAAAATGGAAAAGTGAATTGTCACTTGAATGGAGATGTTCCCTTCGTTATTCAGTCTTCGCCCGATGGGTTTTACAGTCTAATGACAGATAACGTTTTGGATCGAGAAAGAGAGTCCCAGTATAATATCAGTGTGACATGTGCTGATGAGGGCGTGCCCTCTCTCTCCAGCAGCATCACTCTCTCCTTACAATTATCAGATGTGAATGATAACGCGCCTGTCTTTGAGAGGAGCTCTTATGAGGCATCTGTCAAAGAAAACAACACACCGGGTCTTTCCATTTTTACAGTCAGAGCCAGAGATGCAGATTTTAACCAGAATGCTCGTGTGTCTTACATACTGGAGGACTCCTCTGTTAACGGAGTGCCCGTCTCCTCGTTAGTGTCTGTCAGTGCTGATAATGGAGTCATACACGCAGTGCGATCTTTCGATTATGAGCAGATTAAATATTTTCAGTTCCGCGTAAAAGCGCAAGACGGAGGCTCACCTCCTCTGAGCAGCAACGTGAGTGTTAAAATAATAATTCAGGATAAGAATGACAACGCACCTCAGGTTCTGTATCCGGTCCAGTCTGGTGGTTCTGTGGTGGCTGAAATAGTGCCTCGTTCGGCAGATGTGGGTTATCTGGTCACTAAAGTGGTCGCTGTTGATGTGGACTCTGGACAGAATGCCTGGCTCTCATATAAACTGCAGAAAGCCACAGACAGGGCGCTGTTTGAAGTGGGTTTACAGAATGGAGAAATAAGAACTGTGCGCCAGGTGACAGATAAAGATGCTGTGAAACAAAGACTCGCTGTTGTAGTGGAGGACAACGGACAGCCCTCTCGTTCAGCTACAGTCAATGTTAACGTGGCGCTGGCGGACAGCTTCCCTGAAGTGCTCTCGGAGTTCACTGACTTTACGCACGACAAGGAATACAACGACAACCTGACTTTTTATCTAGTCTTGGCTCTGGCTGTGGTTTCGTTTCTCTTTATCGTGTCTATCATCGCCATACTGTCAGTCAAGTGCTACAGATGGAGACGCGAGCGGATGTTTTACAAATCTGGAGCGAATCTTCCAGTTATTCCGTATTATCCGCCCCTTTACGCAGACGTGGGGGGCACAGGAACTTTACAGCACGTGTACAATTATGATGTTTGCAGAACCACTGACTCCAGAAAGAGTGATCTGAAATACGTCAGACCTTGCAGTGAGAGCATCATTAGTCTGGACACCAGTGGAACACAGACACTCACACACGCGAAACTGACAACTGAGAGTCGTGACGACCAGGTGAGAATTTATATTTTAGTACATTTTTGTCGCATCTGAAATTGTTGTTTTTAATTGTTGGCTGTTGCTCGTGGACTAAAAAATTGCTCTCCAAAGCTTTGAAATTCAGTCTGTACAAGATCGTGCATATTCTAAACATTTCCTGTTTTAAATGTAGTTCGCATGGTTACTTTGCTGTAGTATGGTGGTAGTAGGACAGTAGGCTAAATCTTGATTTATTCTTTTTTTATTGTTGTTGTTCAGGGACTACGGGCTTCTCTTTATTTGTTTAATATTTTATTTTATTTTCATTTCAGTTTTGATGTTTTGTTGCATAATTTCCACATGCGTTTTCTAACGTGGATTGCTCTTCGATTCCTCCTTTGACTATAAAGCTAATTGTTTTTAATCCGTTTATTTACAATTTATATTTCATCATTAAATATGAATTTATGTTTGATAAAAAAATGTTTTGTTTTATTCGTTTTGTAGCCTATGTGATGTTAATATATTAGTCATGTATTAATAGTAGATTTTAGCGCTTGGAAAATAATGTCCTTGCTGTCACTTGCGTTTAAATATATTCTTACTTTTTAAATTTTTTACCATTTACATATTTTGCTACCTACTATTTGCGCAGTAATTATTCTTGAATGTGTTTGGTGCTCTTTCAACTGTGTTTGTCCAAAATAGTGTTGAAATCTCTACTCAGCGTCGCTAACCATGGGCATGAATGCGGCCGTGTATTTTTTCTATAACTAATATTCTTTATCTATGTTTGTAAGAGCATCTCTTCGGGATCCTCTACGTCATTTTAGTCTCTAATCTAGTTCAACATTTTCAAGGACCGCATTCATTTATTGTGCGCTAGTTTAATATAAATTTTGGTTCAGTTCACAGGCGCACGCACGTCTGAGTTTACCTCATGTCTTTTGGATTTTATAATAGGCCTACTGTCGTTTTGCCTAAATCTACGTAGTAGTTTTCTTTTTAGATATTTTATTGCCATTGAAGTCTAAAATTACAGTATTGTAAATATACCATTGTATTAAAAACTGGAAGTATTTTAATATGTTTGTAGTTCGTTTGACTGGACTCAAAGTGCCGCTGTTGGTTAGTGTTTCACAGTTTAGACAGAAGATTTGCAGCAGTTCCACCCCCATCATCTCCATATTATAACACAGACGAAAGCTAAGCGCACAGACTGAAGAGGACAGAAAACGGAGATAAACCTTTCTTGTTTCTGCGCTATTAACCGTTTTTTTTCAGTTGGATGTATGTAACATTTTTTTTTTTTTGACGGGCATTCAGTGGAAAAAACGTCTTTTTTCTCTGTTCTTCTGGAAATTTCGGACAAAACAATGGCGCGGCAAGTACTGCTGGTTATTTGGTTTCTCTCTCTCGGTTCAGCTCTCGGGCAGGTCAGTTACTCCATTCCTGAGGAAATGGCGAAAGGCTCTTTAGTCGGTAACATAGCGCAGGATTTGGGTTTAGATTTAAAGAGACTGAAATCTGGTAAAGCTCGTATTTATACAGGAGACAGCACTGAATACATCGAGCTGAATAAAGACAGAGGAGTCCTCCTCATCAAAGAGAGAATAGACCGAGAGGCGCTATGCGGACAGACAACGCCTTGCGCACTACATTTACAGATTATTTTGGAAAACCCGATGGATTTTTATAGCATTACCATTGAGATAACTGATATGAATGACAACGCTCCCAGTTTTGAAAAAGGTAGGATTAGTTTTAGAATCAGCGAATCGGCTATTTTGGGATCTAAATTCATGTTAGAGCCTGCTGTAGACCCCGATGTCGGAATAAACGGCCTTCAAAGCTATACACTTAATCCAACTGATAATTTTAACCTTAAATATAAAAATCAACCCGGAGACGGGCAAAACGTTGAAATAGTCTTGCAGAGGCCGTTAGACCGTGAAAAACAGCAGGATGTAATATTAGTGCTCAAAGCTGTTGATGGTGGAGATCCTCAATTGTCTGGTAGTATAGAGATTCACATTACAGTTTTAGATGTAAACGACAACGCTCCAATTTTCACGCAGTCAGTGTATAAAGCGACTGTTACAGAAAATGCGCCGAAAGACACAATTGTGTCAACAGTGAGCGCAACTGACGCCGACGAGGGTATCAATGGTAAAATAGAGTATTCCATAACAAACATGCAAGATCATGTGCGACACTTATTTGACATAAATAAAGAAAATGGCCAGGTTTCCGTGGTCGGAGTGATAGATTTTGAAAAAGCTCGCAACTATGAGATTCGTGTCCAAGCGAGTGATCACGGTGGTCTTACTGATTCTTGTAAGATCATTGTTGACGTACTTGATATAAATGATAATAAACCAGTGATCGATATCGTCTCCAAAACCAACGTGATAGCTGAAAATTCTCCGTCTGACACGGTTGTTACAATGATAAATGTGCAGGATCCTGATTCAGGCGAAAATGGAAAGGTTCAGTGCTCTATAAATGAAAATATACCATTTTCTCTGAAATCAGTGAAAACAAATTTCTTTAGTCTAGTGACAGACAGTGATTTAGACAGAGAAAAGGAGTCCAACTATAACATTAGTGTGACGTGCACTGATGAGGGCGTGCCCTCTCTCTCCAGCAGCATCATTCTCTGCTTACAAATATCAGATGTGAATGATAACGCGCCTGTCTTTGAGAAAAGCTCTTATGAGACCTCTGTTCAAGAAAACAACACACCGGGTCTTTCCATCTTCACAGTGAGCGCCAGTGACGCAGATTTTAATCAGAATGCTCGTGTGTCTTACATACTGGAAGACTCCTCTGTTAACGGAGTGCCCGTCTCCTCGTTAGTGTCCGTCAGTGCTGATAGTGGAGTCATACACGCAGTGCGATCTTTCGATTACGAGCAGATTAAATATTTCCATGTCCGCGTAAAAGCGCAAGATGGAGGCTCACCTCCTCTGAGCAGCAACGTGAGTGTGAAAATAATAATTCAGGATCAGAATGACAACGCGCCTCAGGTTCTGTATCCGGTCCAGTCTGGTGGTTCTGTGGTGGCTGAAATAGTGCCTCGTTCGGCAGATGTGGGTTATCTGGTCACTAAAGTGGTCGCTGTTGATGTGGACTCTGGACAGAATGCCTGGCTCTCATATAAACTGCAGAAAGCCACAGACAGGGCGCTGTTTGAAGTGGGTTTACAGAATGGAGAAATAAGAACTGTGCGCCAGGTGACAGATAAAGATGCTGTGAAACAAAGACTCGCTGTTGTAGTGGAGGACAACGGACAGCCCTCTCGTTCAGCTACAGTCAATGTTAACGTGGCGCTGGCGGACAGCTTCCCTGAAGTGCTCTCGGAGTTCACTGACTTTACGCACGACAAAGAATACAACGACAACCTGACTTTTTATCTAGTCTTGGCTCTGGCTGTGGTTTCGTTTCTCTTTATCGTGTCTATCATCGCCATACTGTCAGTCAAATGCTACAGATGGAGACGCGAGCGGATGTTTTACAAATCTGGAGCGAATCTTCCAGTTATTCCGTATTATCCGCCCCTTTACGCAGACGTAGGGGGCACAGGAACATTACAGCACGTGTACAATTATGATGTTTGCAGAACCACTGACTCCAGAAAGAGTGATCTGAAATACGTCAGACCTTGCAGTGAGAGCATCATTAGTCTGGACACCAGTGGAACACAGACACTCACACACGCGAAACTGACAACTGAGAGTCGTGACGACCAGGTGAGAATTTGTATTTTACTACATTTTTGTCGCATCAGAAATTTCTGTTTTTAATTGTTGGCTGCTGCTCCTGGACGAAAAGATTGCTCTCCAAAGCTTTGAAATTCAGTCTGTACAAGATCGTGCATATTCTAAACATTTCTTGTTTTACAACTAACTTCTTGCTGTCGTTTTAAGACAATAGTTCGCATGGTTACATCTTTGCTGTAGTATGGTGGTAGTAGGACAGTAGGCTAAATCTTGATTTATTCTTTTTTTATTGTTGATGTCCAGGGACCTGATTAAACGGTCTTCTCTTGATTTGTTTAATATTTTATTTTCATAGTTTTGATGTTTTGTTGCATCATTTCCACATGTGTTTTCTAACGTGGATCGCTCTTCGGTTCTTCCTTTCACTATAAAGCAAATTATTTTTAAACAGTTTATTTTCAATTTATATTTAATCAAGAAATATGAATTTATGTGTGATAAAATGTTTTGTTTTGTTTTATTCGTTTTGTAGCCTATGTGATGTTTATAGTCATATTTTTTTATTATTATAAACATTTATATTGAATAGTCATGTTTTAATAGTAGATTTTAGCGCTTGGAAAATAATGTCGTTGCTGTCACTTGCTTTTACATCTATTCTTATTTTTTTAAACAATTTGCATATTTTGCTACCTACTATTTGCGCAGTAATTATACTTGAATGTGTTTGGTGCTCTTTCAACTGTGTTTGTCCGAAATAGTGTATTTTTTCTATATACTAACTGAATGCAGCCGTGTACTTTTCTATATACTAACTAATATTCTTTATCTATGTTTGTAAGAGCATCTCTTCGAGATCCTCATTTTAGTCTCCAATAGTTCAACATTTTCAAGGACCGCATTCATTTATTGTGCGCTAGTTTAATATAAAGTTTGGCTCTCTATTCAGTTCACAGGCGCACGCACGTCTGAGTTTACCTCATGTTTTTTAATTTTATAATAGGCCTACTGTAGTTTTGCCTAAACATACGTAGTAGTTGTCTTTTTTAGATATTTTATTGGCATTGAAGTCTGAAATTACAGTATTGTAAATATACCATGGTATTAAAATGTGGAAGCATTTTAATATGTTTGTAGTTCGTTTGACTGGACTCAAAGTGCCGCTGTTGGTTAGTGTTTCACAGTTTAGACAGAAGATTTGCAGCAGTTCCACCCCCATCATCTCCATATTATAACACAGACGAAAGCTAAGCGCACAGACTGAAGAGGACAGAAAACAGAGATAAACCTTTCTTGTTTCTGCGCTATTAACCGTTTTTTT